>NW_019386146.1:68159-98640 GCF_000671375.1 Centruroides sculpturatus | reverse complement strand
GTAATAAATTAAACACAGAGTTATTTTACTGAAATGATTTATTTACAGGATTTAAACTTGCGATGGTTGAAATGAAAACCATATTAGCTAATGTTCTTCGGAATTTTAAAGTTCACTCTTTGGATCCTCGAGAGGAAATCGTTACTTCTGCTGGAGTCATTTTGCGCCCGATATCGGGAATAAGAATGCGGGTAGAAAAAAGATAAACTTCTCTTATATTATCTTACCTGTTTATTACAAATCTATTACAAATGTTTATTACAAATTTACATTAACATTTTCTATAATCTGGACTGGTAGGTATATAAACTACATTAAAATCTGCTATTTACGTCTGTTAGACAAGTAAAATATGTTGTATAATGATTGGTATGTAGAAAACTGTATCAAAGTCTTTGTACTTATTATAAATAATTATTCATAAATTGTAATTCATCATAAAACAATAAAATATAAATGATGGACTCTTCTTTTAGTTTAACGTGAGATAGTTTCGCGTAAAATACTTATCAATTTAATTTATATATTTCTGCAAGTTGTATAGTGTTGTCAAATTAGGTATTTTTGAGTTCAATCTATAGCAATTTTTTTAACCAATTTTGTTAACAAGATGAAATAATATTAGCTTGTAATCTAAACAACTCGGTTTTTCATCGGGATTAAAGCAATTATTGATATTATCAATTACTCTATCGTAAAGATATTAGCTGACCTCTGCTCTTATCATCCGACTACCAACACTAATGCTCTGGATGAATCCATTATGAATTAAAATGAAAATAGTGTTTCTTAGTTTTTTTTTTTATCTTTCACTTTTTCTGGGTGGAAGAAATGAAAAAGAACAAAACTTATTTTTAATGTATTTCCAATTTCCTATTATACACTGCCCTTTCAGCACCTACCATTAGAATATTTGAAGTAATTTCTTTAATTTAAAACCTACGACTACACATATAATATTCTGAAGCAATTAGAACAAATACTTTAAAGTTTAAATATCAATTTATTTAGTTTTGCATTTATATTGGTTTTATAATGTGAAAAGTAATTCATTTTTAGAAACAAATGATTTTAATATTAAGTTTGTAATTTTTGACTGTCCAGGAAAATATAGATGATTTTTTATGTTAATTGATGAGAGTCAAATAGTTTCTGACAAATATATTTTTAGATTTCCCAATAAGACTTAATGTACTGGATTTTAAATATTTGTATTTTTTTAGTATTTTTCTGATAAAGAATAAAACTAAATTAAATAGATCTAATATAACCAGTGGTTATTTTAGAAATATATTTATTGTACAGTACTTTTTATCATTATTTTCATATACTAATAATCTACTTAATTAACTTTTGTATTTTATAACAGAATTAGCAAATTATAAAGAAAGTTTGACAATTTTGTATATATTTTATTAAGGTACAAATAGTTTGTATTAATATAAATAAGGAAAAATGTAATACATGTCATACATATGTAGGAATATGGAGATATACTTTCACAATAGTAATATTTTCCTTGTCATTTCTTTCACATTAATAAGTGTAAAATCAGTAAATGTAGCGTAATTGTTCGTGATTAAATCGAAAAGATATAGGCCTATTATACATACTGCATATTGTCACTACTGATTAAACTGAGGGGGTAGAGCAAATTTATCGAATGAAAAGGTCTAATTTGTTTATACATAAAAGTCAGAGTTGAATAGTTGCCATTGTTTACATGTAAAGAAAGTCTACTGACGAAAAATTCTGGGAGAATGTTGCTAACTTTCTACCAGTAAAAAGGCGAAAAATAGAACTGAAATTATTACTTGTCTGTCGATTGTAGAGTGGTGTCCGAATTGCACATCGACCAGGTACAACATTTTGCTTAAATCACACAAGTATTATTGTCCTGAGATACATATATACTCTTGCTACAAAATAAACTTATTTACTTTATATTAAATTTTCGTAAAGTTAAGCTTTCCTGTATCATAATGATTTTTCTAGTAATATTCTAAAATTCACCCATAGACTGTTCTATTTTATTTATAGTATAAAATTTGAATACGGCATAAACTTAATACATATAAAACAAAATCAGTACTAATAGTTGAATATTGGTACTAATGTAGTTTTATATGTATTGAGGATGAAGTTCCCTGTTATCTTTTATACTATGATTTTAATCTACATAGACTGTATCTATTAGACTTGTTTTCTGAAAACTGAATAACAACAAACTACAGTGGTACCTCGAATGCTCAAAAGGTACTTGTTTTTTAGTGTGTTTGGTTATACCAGCATATATATAGCTACTACCTACTATCCATGGCATCCAAGGAGAGTGAGAAAGCCCGCAATGTCTTATAGGAAGGATGTAACAGATGATTAAAGTGGAATAAAAACATATCGAAGAACATGAAAACAATACACATCTGAAAAATCACTGGCAATGTTAATTAATGATGTCCGTGTCTTCTGCATATACCATTCTTCAGAACAAGAAAGCAATAAAAGCAACAAACTCAGATAATGTTGTGGCAAATGTCACTTTTAAGAGATCGCGTGTTATGGAAAATATGGAATAATTCCTCCTTGTGTGGATAAATGAGAAACAATTGGCAGGTGATATTATCTCTGATAAGATTATTTGTTTAAGCCAGGGAGCTTCACACTGATCTTAAAAATCGAGAAATCACTACTCCCTACTAAGACACAGCAAATTCAATTTTCATTTCATTATACAGCATTTATATATTAATCTCTTGTTTAAATTTATGATCTAAAACGTTTAATTTTGTTACTTTTATTTTAAATTATGCGTATTTGTCGTTTACATCTATCGCAATAGATACTACTTAGTGTCTGGAGATGAATTAATTGATTTTTTGTTATTTCTAATGGAGAATGTTGATTCGAAGTTCGAAGAATTCAGAGTTGGTCAGCCTTATGGAACGAATTACATTTAATGTAAGAGATACTATTGTGAAAAAACACGTAAAATTTTTAAATAAGATTCAACTATCTAATTCTATAACGACACAATTTCGTTTATAGTAAAGATTTTTAAATTCGAGTCACAGTGTCGTTTACACAATTAAAGTATATTTATAGACGAACTACTTATTAAAACATGACATTTTGTTATTTTTAGTAACAGTTTTACATTCCTAAGTCATATTACAAATGGGTTGTATTTATTTAAATAACTGTGAAAATCTAGGAGCCAATAATTTATTTATAACCTATAACTTGACAAACAGGAAACCATTTTTTTTCTTTCGTTAGAAATCGTGAATCACAGCGCTTTAAATATTCTTTGATCGGACTAGTTGGTCATTCTTAATACATTTTTGTAGATTTATTACATCTATCATCTTCATTGATCGATATAAAATTTTTAAAAAATAATATGTATCATCGGCTTTTATAAGAAAAAGATGCCTAATTAACCTGAGACAGTCTGCTGCAATCCGGAAAATTCGACTTTCCAATTGTCGTTGCGTGAAATACTTTTTCAAAAGTAAATAGCACAGTAAACGTTGTAAGTTATAGTATAACGGCATATATAGATACTAACCATAATAATAAAAACAAATTGAAAAAGCATAAATTCTTTCATTATCGTCTGATCGGGTAATATTATTTTTTATGTATTCGTCTTTCCGTGTTCTACTTATACTTTCCATATTCAGTTCCATTTAATTTTATCTAATTTAGGGGAGACCGGGGCAAGATCGGCATGTTAAGCTTTACTTAAATTTTGTGTAATAAATACTGTTGTAAACTGAAAAAAAAAGCTTTGCATATTGTCTATTGGAATGTTACCTTACTATAGAACTGGTTAAAACCAGTTTGGAAATAAAAATAATTAAAATAATTACAACTTTACAAGAAGAGAGAAATTGACGAAGTTGCCCCGGGTATAGGGGCAAGATCGGCAACTTCTCTCTTTTTGTAAAGTTGTAATTATTTTTATTATTTTTATTAAAGTTGCCCCTGGTATAGGGGCAACAGTGATGGGGCAAGATAGGCACGTATATAAAATTATGTTATTAACAATGTATAAGTTGGAATTCACTATTAAAACAAAGAAATACAAATCCAACACCCATTTAATATTATTACAACGAAATGCAAGTTCAAAGACATATATACGTGAATAACAAATGCAAACATGTTTTCATTTATCATCTGTTTGATTTTTATCCTTTGCTTCTAATGTGGCTTTATGTTGCCGATCTTACCCCGCTAGTCATGATTTCGAAACATTAAGTACAACCCTGAGAACAGAATGCCAAGCCACGATCTGGCCACGTGAATAAGTTGAAGTTACATCCTTCTAACAGGAAAAGTAACTTTCGTTATCATGGAATTATAACAAAACCTGCCAATTCAATATAAATGGAAAAAAATATATTATATGGAATTCAACGAAAATGAAAATTTGCTTGATAATTCAACTACGCTTGTTGGAGAACAATAAAAACACTACACTCAACAAGAAACCAATAAAACTCAACTGCCTAACCTATAACCAAAGTGTCCTTTTAATTTGTTTTAAAAAAAAAGCGCTTGACAAACTTGCCCCGCATGCCGAAGTTGCCCCGGTCTCCCCTATATTTAAAATGTAATAAAATCTACCGACGAATTAATTTGATAATAAAGAGAATTTACTTGTTAATACCACAAAAAAAACGTCAGTTAACTTCTTCGGATATAAACTATGAAGTCTCATCAATTTTATTGAAGAAATATTTTTTAAAAGAATATAATAGAACTTTCTACTTTACTTTGACATTGCTCTACTAAATCAGTAATGCTTACAGACTTATGTTTTGTTTGTTAATTATCGTATATAAAATGCAATAAACGTTATACAACTTTCAATATATAAATAAACTAGCAATTACAATAAATATCGCTAATTTTTTATATGCATTGCTATTAATGAAACCGAATTGTTTATGTGAGCATCAATGAAATAATAAGTTCTATTATTATTGTAATGCCATACTTCAAATGCACTTGATTCTTATATTTACTCAAAGTGTAAGAATTACGTTAAGTACGTTACTAATTTGACTTAATTTCCATAAATTATCAACTTGAAACTAAGCAATAAGTTCATTTTATAAAATTTCTATAAAGCACGCTCTTCGTGTATTTACTGACGTAAAATTCGCCTCTCTTCGTCTTTTTTCATGATGGAAGCCAAATATTATCTTAAAATCGGTGTTTTGCCTTCAGAGTAAACTTTTAAAGTGAGTTTCTTTATCATTTCAAATGACTATAACTGTAACAATAATTAGGACAGCATTTAACAAATCTTAACCTGTTAAACGTTTAATGTTCTCTAATCAAATGGGAATATAAAACCACAAGAAATGGCCATAACCAGTTTCAAAGTACGCGCAGTTTATTATTTAAATTAAGTATGATGTAAGTAGTTGAAATCCTTGAACAACTTTGAAGCGAAATACAAAAAATTGCATCACTTCGGGTTGAATTTTTATGATTGACAAATTATACATCACGTGTCATAAAACTGATTCTGATTTGAATTTTAAAATAATTATTTTTTTACAGTTAGATAGACCTAAAGTCAAATGCATGATTATTACGTATCACTTTGAAATCTGCAGGCCGAAGAGAATTTTAATGATGCTTATGTTGAATTCATTACAAATTATTTTAAGTTTAATTATTACTTCCGTTGTGTTGATGTATATATTAGTGAAAAAATGGAAAAACAGAAGAAAACAACTGAAAAATGATTCGACTTCGATTACACATGAATAGACTTCCTCTTTATCTGGTGGTAAGATAATATTTGAACATTTATTATACTTTATAATATCATAAATTTAATACGAAACAAAGTGAGTTTATGACGCAGTTCGACTAATTAATATATTTAATGGTTTCTTATACAGTGCGTTCAATAAAAATAAGAACACTCAATACTTTATGAACATCTTTAGTGTTATAGGAGCTATTACAATATGATTGTTGTTATTTATTACTTTCATAAAGACACACTTTCACACTAACAGATGCGATTCTAAATTAATCAGCAGCTAACTATTTATAAAAAGTTACTTTTTCAGTGTTCAACAGTGATAGAAACACTTAAAAATTTAATTTTAATGTATATATTAACTAAATTTTTAATACGTTTTAATTGAATATCTATGAAAGCAACTAATTTAACTACTGACAATTTTTTACTGTTATTGCAACTTTAATTTGTTGTTTGTTTGAATAGAAATCATTGTTAATACGAAAATGGCAACATGAATTAAGTTAACAATTGGTAAAAGTAATGATTAAAAAAAAAATCAAATAAATATTGATTTTGATGATAATGGTATCTTAAATATAAAATCACTTGGATTAACTAGTAATAAAAATATTTAGGGGAGACCGGGGCAAGATCGGCATGTTAAGCTGTACTTAAATTTTGTGTAATAAATTCTGCTGTAAACTGAAAAAAGCTTTGCATATTGTCTATTGGAATGTTTTCTTACTATAGAACTGGTTAAAATCAGTTTGGAAATAAAAATAATTAAAATAATTACAACTTTACAAAAAGAGAGAAATTGCCGAAATTGCCCCGGATATAGGGGCAACTTCGGCAACTTCTCTCTTTTTGTAAAGTTGTAATTATTTTAATTATTTTTATTAAAGTTGCCCCTGGTATAGGAGCAGCAGTAATGGGGCAAGATAGGCACGTATATAAATTTATGTTATTAACAATGTATAAGTTGGAATTCACTATTAAAACAAAGAAATACAAATCCAACACCCATTTAATATTATTACAACGAAATGCAAGTTCAAAGACATATATACATGAATAACAAATGCAAACATGTTTTCATTTATCATCTGTTTGATTTTTATCCTTTGCTTCTAATGTGGCTTTATGTTGCCGATCTTACCCCGCTAGTCATGATTTCGAAACATTAAGTACAACCCTGAGAACAGAATGCCAAGCCACGATCTGGCCACGTGAATAAGTTGAAGTTACATCCTTCTAACAGGAAAAGTAACTTTCGTTATCATGGAATTATAACAAAACCTGCCAATTCAATATAAATGGAAAAAAAATATTATATGGAATTGAACGAAAATGAAAATTTGCTTGATAATTCAACTACGCTTGTTGGAGAACAATAAAAACACTACACTCAACAAGCCACCAATAAAACTCAACTGCCTAACCTATAACCAAAGTCTCCTTTTAATTTGTTTTTAAAAAAAAGCGCTTGACAAACTTGCCCCGTATGCCGAAGTTTCCCTGGTCTTTCCTATTCATTCCTTATTTTCATTAAACAGAAATGAAGTAAAAGATGATATTTTCAAGGATATTAATATTTAAATTTATTGTATAATAGATAGATACGTGTATCCTGGAATTGTTTATACTTTAACAAGATATATTTTGTTAAGAAAATGTAAGGTGGATATAAGTTTAGAAGAGGAAGAGAAAAATTTACTGAACTAAAGGATGATGATTGTATGCTTATACCTGATTTAGTTTTCCTTCTGGATGCTGACTTAGATATAATTAAAAAACAGAAAGGATTTCGCTGCTGATATATTCGAGAGACAAGAATTCGAAAGGACTGTAAAAAAAAATATAAAATGTTTTTAAATTTTAATGAACTAAAGGATGATGATTGTATGATTATACCTAATTTAGTTCTCCTTTTAGATGCTGACTTAGATATAATTAAAAAACAGAAAGGATTTCGCTGCTGATATATTCGAGAGACAAGAATTCCAAAGGACTGTAAAAGAAAAATATAAAATGTTTTTAAATTTTAATATAATAAGAAATGACGATATAAAAATAATAAAAGAAAAGGTATTAAAAACTTTTCTTTCATTTAAATGGATATGATAAATAGTAGAAGAACTTTTAGATTTGAAAAAATAGATATTACTGAAGAAGAAAAACAAGAAGAGTCTTTAATAATTTTTTTATATAAAAAAGTAAATGAACTAGATGAAATAATATTTGAATGTGAAAAGATGTATAGAAAAATAAGAGAAAAAATAGATATATGCAAAGAAAATAAATGAAAAAATATAAATAAAAATAAAAACATTATAAAATGTCTTCCTCCCATAGTAAGTGTTTTCGAACACATAATAATAATAAAGACGAGGAGGCTAGGAACAATAAGAATATTAATATCTTATTGTCTGAATTGATTTTATAAGAAAGATTGGAAAAGATGATATACCATATATAATAAAAGTACTTGGAAAAATTAATAAAAGAGAATATATGAAATTTGATTAAAATAATATATTAATAAGTTTTAATAATCTTAAAATGTTTTTAATATCTAACAATATTAGAATTGAAAATAATAAAGATAATGGATTATATATAGGTAAAAAAATATCTTTTAAAAATTGATGAATGTGATTCAAAAAAAATAAATAAATATTAAATTAAAAAAGAATGTATGTATTGATGTAAAAAATAATGTACAATATTTTGAAGTAGATAATAATATTCATTTTTAATAAACGTGATATATTAATAGAAAAATATTTCTTAAATGATTAATAAATACACCAAAGAAAATTTATTTAAGCAAAGAATTTATATGTGATATTTAAACCTGATAGTCATTTTTCTGTTATAATATCTGAAATTTTTAATTATGAAAATAAACCAAGATGAGAAAAAGTATAAATAGAGTATTTTCCTTTCAAAGTGAAGAACTAATGAATTTCTTTCTACTTCATATTTATATATAAACATTTCAAATGAAAATGATAAAAACGACATTTTAAAACTATGTGAAGAAAAACAACCTTTTTTTATATTTTTCAAATTATATTACAAAATATATTGTTGGATATTTTATTAATATCAAAATAATGAAATATTTATTTAAAGATTTGTATGATTTTATTATTCAAAATGAAATAGAAAAAATGACAGAAGTTTTAAATGTTATTAATTATTCCTGTAGAAAATTGAATAGTTCTAATTTAAAAAATTATAGAAATTTAATTTTAATTTCTATTAAAATTAATTGAAAATAATTGAATTAAAATTGAATTTAATTTTAAAGATATTTTAATTCATAAAAAAAAATCAGAAAATATAAATTGAAATAAAATTGGCAAACCGCGACTCACATGACAGAAAAACACTGATTCTGATTGGTATTATTCGGCTATTGTTGTTTTACAGATACATACGCATAGATATTTGATTATTACGTACCGCATCGAAAATTTCAGATCAAGAGAAATATTGACCATGTGTCTGTTAAGTTTATTTCAAATTCTTTTAAGTTTAATTATTATTTCTCTTCTTGCCATATATTCACTTGGAATAAACAGAAGGAAACAACAGGAAAATGATTCGACTTCGAAGAAATATGGAGAGAATTCGTTTTTATCTGGAAGTAAGCCAATAATTAAATACCTTTTTGTTTATTTAATTTTTAAACTATAATTAATTTAGACCGTCAGCAGTGGCCATTCTTTTCAACCGAAAAAGTTTGAAATTTGGCGATTTTATTTTGGTCAAGATGATCTAAATACCTCATTAAGATATGTTAGTATAATTTCTGATATTGGTACATTAAGTCCCATTTTGCGTAATAAACATGATGTATAATAAATGAATAAAAAAATATATAATTTTTTATATGAATTCCCAATTTAACTTATTGCGAATTCCAAAATAAATGTGTGGGATAAATCGTTTCGCTGACTGATGAGATCCCAGACAAAATAATTTTTTAATGACAAATATTATGTTTTTCTAATGGTGAAAACCAGAAAGTGTCCAAGTCAAAGAATGGCTGATTATTGCATACAAAAAAATTTAAAAAATTTTTAAATTATACGGAAGAGATTCTATTATGGAACCCTGTAGGTTTATGGAACCTTCCCATTTCAAACTAATAATAAAGGCGAAATGTAGCGATTTTTATATTTTATTTTATATTTTAATTTTATAGATATATTGTATTTTAAATTTTAAAATAAAATATATTTGAACTAAGTTGATTATGTTTCGATTATTTTCTAAACATATTTTGTTCTCATTTGCTTTGTGTGTGAGGAGGGTAAAATATTTACAGAAATTATTGCATTGTTTGAAAATAAAATTGGAACTTATCACGAGGAAAGTTAGAATACTAAATTTCACTTCTACGAAAATAAAGGTGAAATGAAGGTGTTCAATTCAATCGGTCATTTGTTTGTAAATTAGCCAAAACAATCAAGATAAAATAAAAAAGTGAATATAATTAACGTGCAATTAATTCCTTATCAGTTTCTTATTTTTCCTTGATTTCTATTAATGGCCTTTTCTTTATTTATTGCCAATTGTCATTTAAAATTCTACTTTATTTAATACGAACAATCAATCAACAGTAAAGGGAATTTCCATTTACTGATAATTATTTTTCTAAATTGTTTTTTAGGAAATGAATTTATCTAACGGTTCCCAAAGTAATCTGATTAAATTCTAAACTGTATTTTTTATTATTTGCAATAAATTTATTAAAAATATACGAAATAAATTTAATTAAAATATGCAGAAAAGACAATTCCATATTTTAATTTTAATTACGTATTTTTATGTCTGTAAAAATGATGTCAACACGTGGAAAAGTAATTTGGTTATCGAAAAATATTAATTGCATTTGTCTGTACTTAAACGACGTTTAAGTACAGACTATAATATATAGGCTATATATATATTATTTGTTTACTTATTTGTGTCTGTTGTTTGTATGTATATATATGCAGTATATTTACTACTTGTTCATTGTATAAAGATATATATAGATATCTGGATATATATAAATTTAATTTTCGACATTCCTTTCTTTTTGTGGGCACTAAATTAAAATATGTTTGATACATATTGTGGGTTTTTCCGGGATTTCATTGAAGAATATCGTCCCCGAGAAATGTTTACCTGGAATGGAACACGTGCTCTCGAGGGATGAGTACTGTCAATTGAATAAGGCAACGCGATATTTGGACAATATGACAAGAAAATATTTTCCGAAAGTAATTTTATAGAAAAATGACACGTAATTGCACATTTGATACGCGATACAAAAAACTTCACGTGGATAGAATGTTGGTGAGATGCACAAACCTCCAATCTTCGTATGCCTGAGTTCAATTGCTTCACCCCCAGGGCCGTTTTCCCGATTTTACTTGCATTTCACATTACTACACGGGCTGATGTAAATCTTATTATTTGGATGTATTTTATGACGTTATTATTTCATCATTTATCGATCTTACATACTTGACCTTAAACGTCCTTATATTTGTTTCACTGTAACGAGAACAATTATAATTATCATAAAGCCAAAGGAATTTTGTTCAGTTCATTTCGTTGATACCTTTGCGGCCTGATTGCACCCAGTGCCTGCTAAGAGGAATGAATAGCTTGATTCTCATAACATTTAAATGTTCACTCGACAATAAATAACATTTATTCTTATAAATTTCCTTATTTCACACGTGTTTTACCAGATATTTGTCAGGAGAATTATAAATGAACCAATCATTATACATAAACATTGGTATAGAATTTCGGTATAAAAGCTTTCCTGTAAAATTTGATTTTACACGAAAGTTTCATCTTGACTGGAGCTGTGGAGTCGTGTAAAAATCTACAGACTCCGACTCCGACCGGGGACGGAATTGTTACTGTCCTTACCCTTAATAACTCAACCATAACATAAATTAAAATAATATTTAATTATTATATAACTACAATCAAAATGTACTCAAATTACGAAGACGTTTTAAATGAAAATGTAAAAACATAAATTAAATTTTCCAAGCTCGAGAAAAGAAATGGGAGAAGTTAAGTCTCGTAGTGCGAAGTTAGTCTTCTATAATAGGAAGACTGTGATCACGTGGCAAAAACTCTGATTCTGATTGGCATTATTCGGCGCTTGTTGTTTTATGCATAGATATTTGATTATTACGTACAGTAACGCATTTAAAACTGCAGATCAAGAAAAATGTTGACCATGTGTCTGCTGAGTTCGTTCCAAATTGTGTTAAGTTTAATCATTATTTCTCTTTTTGTGATATATTCAATAGGAAAAAAATGGAGAAACGGAAGAAAACAACAGGAAAATGATTCGACATCGAACAAACATAGAGAGAATTCATCTATATCTGGAGGTAAGCCAATAATTGAATATTTTTCGTTATTTTAATTTTTAAAATATCATTAATTTAACACGAAAGAAGTGACTCGACGGCGCTACAGAGCTTTATAGTAGAGCTCAGCCACACGTTTAATGTTAAAGGGCTAAATTTGATGATTAATATCTCCAAGACCATCCAACCGATTTGGATGAAATTTAAAATATTTAGTGTCCGCGATGAGCGATACGGAAGTCTTAAACTTTGAATAAATTCTTTGGATCGTTCTGAAATTCCAAATACTGAACTGCAGTTTCGACTTGATTTTCAACGAGAGGGATTTTCGCGACACCAACCAAGCTTTCTGAAAATCCAGAAAACGTCTGCGTATTCTTAAGAATTCTTTCGACAGCCGACCCAGTAGCGTTGCGTAATGGGGTCGGCCCGCCCCGGGCGGCCCTTTTTAAAGGGCGGAAAATTTTTACAATAAATAAATAATAATATCTTGTGAAAATTTGAACCATTTTATTTAATATTTTCGTCCACCTACGACTCGAACCGGTTGAAATGAGCACGGAATATTTGCGAGTCGATTCCCGGGACTATCCATCCGGATAGTCCGGGAATCGACTCGCCGTCCGGGGATATCGTGTGCAACCTGTTGATTTTTCTGTTTTTTTTTTTGCTTGTACAATTTATTCGTATATATATATACCTCTTGCGTTACTCTTATCCAAGTTTCCCTAGTCGCTAACTGTAATTGATTTAAGATGACATACGCATGCGTCAGGAACTTCTATTCGAACAAATCTCACTTGCCGTCCAGGTCAGAGATTTTAATAAGGTGGCAACACTAGCACGTAATTTTTCATTACTTATTCTGTGACGAAACTGAATTTTAGTCTTTTAAATTGAGATCCCTAAATGTGAGATCTGACCTCAGAATTAGCCCAAAATTGTTCATTTTCCCGCTAAATTTTCGACGCATTTAAAATAAATTTGTCGCCTCCTCGTTAAAATAACATTGTCAGAAAAAAGAATCAAATATCGATCGAAACTTATAACTTTCATCGTCAATGTAAACATTCAACCCTCGAACAATGACATTCTTCTGCTGCAAGACAAAAAGTTTATAGTTAAAGTCCGAATTCGTAATTTTGTTTTGGGTCCCGGGAACAACTTTAACCTCCACACCTGCAGGACCAACTCTACCTCTCATTAAAGGTGATCACATGATTGATTTTCCCAGTCCGAAGCTATAAAAGCGACTTATTTCCCCTCCTCGGGGGAGTCTCACATCTACGGTCTAAAAGGATTAAGTCTCCGGGAAACTTTAACTTTGTGCGTCGAACTTTGTGCCTACGTTGAAATCGACTAGAGGTATAAAACAAATAATTGTAAACTCTCTCTCCGCGAGTTAGGAGCTAGTGAACTAAATTCACTTCCCCTGATATTAGATTTTGTAACCTATATTTTTGTTATTTCGTTAATCTAATCGTTGTTTCCATTGTTAAATGGTGTCATTTACTCGCATATCGCCTACGCCTCGTCGACGACCCCTCTCACCTCCTCCACTCGACCTGACAACAAAAATCCCGACCCTTCGGGACTGCATTCGAAATTTAGCCATCTTGACACGTGAGTAGATTTAACGACCTGTTGCCGAAAAGGGAGAGTCGACGGTTTCCGACCTCCCCGGCGGCTCACATAAATAATGGGGGCGAAATTTTCCTCCGCCCCAGGCGGCTGACACCCACGCTACGCTACTGAGCCGACCAACTCTTTTGTGGTTCCTTTGAAGGTTTTATGTCAAAATATCGAGTATTTATAAAATTATAAGCTCAATTTTTAAATATTAGCATTTTGTTGGTCGATTTTATACCACGTGACGTGACGCTTTGCGATTACATTGTATTATTCATGATTTAAATACAGAATATTTATAAAAGAATGTCCGATTTTACTTTTGAAGTACTCATGCACGTATACATAAAAAATGTATCGGAATCGCGTCAAATTTCGTCTTCGCAGATTTTTGCGAATCTCCACATTCTGAGAATGTTTTTCTACTGCTGTATATAAAATGTTCGTGCATCTCTGTTGTTAGCTTTTTATTAAATTATATTAGAGGAAAAGCTGGTATTATGGAACTCTGCAGGTGTTATGGAACCGATCCGTTTCAAACTGATAATAAATTAACTGAACTGTAGCGGATTCTGGCTGAACTGCACTAGGCAGACATCCATAGCGAGGGGAAAACTCGTTTCACTTCAGTTAAACGGTTGTCCGTAGTGAATCAGCATATTTGTGCATTTCGAAATCCGAATGTTTTGGATGCTACGTGAATGTAATTATTTCTAATATATAAATCGTGTAGTTGTAGGTTCGCTGGTGCATGTATTCCGTTCCAGAGACTTAGGGGTACAGTACATATTAACACCATATTAATATAATTAAACGTAAAAAATATTTAAAACTGAAAAAATAAACGAAAGAAATGCGTTAATTTTAAGAAAAAGCTTCAAATTTTATTTTCCTTTGTCTCGCCTTTCTGTGAAATCTGACGCTGATGAGTCATTGTTTACACAGCTGGATGACTTTGAACACAGCTGGAGTTGGATTTTCCGGGACATTCTCATAGAAGTCTCGGGAGGCGATCGGTTTATAGTAGGGTGAATACTAGCTGGCCGTATATTTTTATAAACTAATTGAAACTATTAAAAAGCAATTAAGCATGAAGCATGCGTCATTAAAGGTAAATTAAAATCGCGATAAAATTTTTTCACGCGGGAAAAATTTTGAAAAAATTTGGAGACTTAAAAAACATTCCAAAAACTTAGAAAAAAAATTCAAAAATGGCCTTAAGGACCGTTAATTTGTGTGATGTTCACGTTTTTTGAAGTTTGATCTTGACAAACATAAGTTCATTCGAGATGGCGATGCATTGGTGCTTTTAACATGGAACCCAAATTCTTTGAACTCTCTCTTTGCAAGCAGACATTTGTCCGGAGCAATTTGTGCAAAAGACACTAGATAGAAGCCAATTCTTCCCGAGAATATCGAAAAAAAGCTTCTGGAATATATATTGTTGATGGAGGTTATGTTTTTCTATTATAAAAGCATTTTTTCGATAAAATACATTGGAATAAATAATTTTGTAATTATTTAATATTCTTTGTACTATCCTCTTTGTTTTTGGATACATTAAAGCATTATTTGAAAACATACAGTGAGGTTCCATATTACCACTCGGTTTTCCCTAAGCCAACTTTCTGACGTTTTGTACCGAAGCCTTCAAAAACCATACTTATAATTACACTAGCGAAAAATCTAATTAGGATCATTTAGATCAGGGGTGGCCAACCTTTTTAGCAGGCGGGCCAAATTTCAGAAATAATATTTCCTGCCGGGCCACGCACCTAATTTTTTTTTTTGTTAAAAGTAAACAAGCAAGCGTGCTACAGCTTCAACCACATCGTTGCTTTCCAGTAGGTGAGATCGTGGTCAAACACTTGCCTGGTTTAATGTAAATAAACACAAAAAAAAAATAGGTATATTTTTTTGAAGAAAATTAAACATAATTGAGAATCACTTATTCAATAACCAAGAAACATATTTATTAGACAATTAAAAAATATTTAAAAATGAGACATCTGACTTTGTTTTACAGAACTAAGTGCATCAAAATTGATCTCGACTAATGTTGTCGCTACACGCAAACAGTTTTCCAAATGAACATCAGTAATTCGTGTTCTCACTTGTGATTTGATGTACTTCATGCGACTAAAAAGTTGTTCACACGCATAAGTGTTTCTAAATAGCGAAACCATCGACAGAGCATGTTTGTAAAACGCAGGATATTTATCCTTGTCCAAATACATTTCATAGAATTCTTCCAAACCTTCTTAACTCTTCTAATGTTCATTTGGTGATATGTACAATAAAGTTAACATTTACGTTCATTTGACCAAGCTCCGCGGGCCGCAACACGACTCCAGGCGGGCCGCATGCGGCCCGCGGGCCTCATGTTGGCCACCCTTGATTTAGATGAATAGTTACCAGTACTTTTCGCACAAAAAATGTGGGTGTAGTTACGATAACTTATTTACAATTCACTATAATGTCGGTCCATAATACCACCTTCGCTACTGCTTATGCAAAGTGACAAGTCGATTAAATTTAGGGCATCCTTTATGATGTAAAACGGGTTCGCAAACCGTTGCTACACTTGAAAGTGCTTTTAGTTTACTGAATTATCCACAATACGAGCAAACAGAAGTTAGCAATAAAAATATTTTTTACAACTTAAAATATAACCAATAATTATTTTAAAATATACATTTTGCATATTCTAATATTGTTAACGAAACTTATTTGTACGATTGCAATACAATATATTTATTGCTTGTATGAATAAATCGAATATAACAAAATGAAAACAAAATACTTTTATGATATACTATTGGTATACATAGTTATTGAGATGAGATTCGAAATAACTGTAAGCCTAAAACTTTCTATTATCGATTGACTTCCATAATTTCAAAAACGTGGTGAAATATACGACGAACGAAACAAGCCGTGGACATCTGCACGTGCGGCCCTGAATAACTATAAAAGAATTTTCGGTGAAAATCGGAAGTCGTATTATTCCAATTCAAATATTTCCCCCTGAAAGGTATTAGGGAAACGACCGGCACGACTCTGTTGTTAAAGGAAAAGTATGATGAACTGTACAGAGGTAAACAAACACTAATTTGAGTCGAGGTCATATATTTTACATAAAATAAATGAAAAATATGATAAAATATAACTGTTCGCCATTCTGGCGATGCTCGTTATCAACTTTTTTTTTAACAGACATTAATTTTTCAGAAAATAAAGACAACGGCCAGGAGATAAAAATGAATCTTCCGACTATGTCTTTTTTACCAGTTTTGTGGAACATTGTATTTTCTGAACGTGACAAACAATACCACGATTCACACATCGACATATGTATGTCATTAATATTTTATTGAGTAATTTCACTGTTTAGGAATACATAAATATTTTTTCGTAACTTTACAGTTATTAGAAATCTCTCTACCGGACTTCCTATGCTATTTACAAACGAGAAAGTCGTCTGTATAAACATATTTGGATATAAATTGATTGTTTTCTTACATCCAGAATCTGCAAAGGTAATAAAACATGCCTAGTTATGTAATATATTCATTACGAATGGAAATAATCAGTATTACGTTTAATAGGAAATTTTACGAAGCAACAGTTTAACACAGGATTTTACACTTGATTTCTTTAAGCCACTTTTGGGAGATAGCAATTTTCTTTTCAGGTAATGCATTATTTGATAATTAGTTTAAAAATCGTTGTTTACAGTTTTCTGAATTTAATTAAATAAAGTTCTGGCGATGATCGGAGAAAAAGAAGAAAATATTTAGCTCCACATTTTCATCTTCGGAATCTGAAAGATGATCAAAATGTATTTATGGAGCATTCAAACGTCTTAGTGGAGAAACTCAAACAATTGCAGAAGAATGAAATATTCGATATCCTGGAATGGATGAAATATTGCACACTCGACATAATTGCAGGTATTACTCTCTAATGTAAAATATTTTATTATGTATTATAAATATCAATTTGTTCATACGAAAACATAAAATAAAATATTTATGTTGCCCACATATTACTCATCACGTAAAGAAAGCATTAAATGAATTTAAAAATATATATATATATATACATATATATATATATGTCACTGCAAGAACAGTAAGCTACTGAACTTTCTTTAAAGAAACCAACAATGGACAGGGGCAGGATTTCAAACAGTTTTTTTTTTACCACTTACAGGTTTCACGGTGATTACGGACTTATTCATGTAAAATTCTAACACAGAGGACGACTTTCCTTCTTGTGAAACTGCCATTTTTTTAAAACTATCCATTTTTTTTAAAACTATCCGTGTCTAGCAACAGAAATTATAACTAAATCTGATTATAATCAATTTTGTATGGCCTAAATGATTATTTTTTTTGTTTCTTTTTTGTTTCTGAAACTTTTTTTTTCTGCGATTTCTTCCCGAAACTGAATATCATTTACAAACGACGTATGTTTATTTATTTAAAAAAATATAAATATCAATTTATTTCTATGTAGACATAGCAGTAGGAGTTTCTCTACATTCTCAGACTACGAAAGATCAAGAATATGTGTCCGCAATTCACAGGTATGGAAAATGTAATTCCAGATATATTTCTTCATTTTTCAAATAATATTTACAAACGTAATATTTCTATTAAATAATATAAAGTTAGTTTATATCTGATGAAATTTTTAAAATGTTTGCGTCAACTTTAATAGAAGAAACACGAAACATTCCAAATTTTGATTGTTTATCAATTAACCGAATATTATAAGTTTGTACATTATAAATGAAGTGTTTTAGCTATACGTGCTTATCATAATTAAAGATATGCAGAGAGAAGTATCGCGTTTCTAAACGAATACAATGCGTTCATTAATTAAGTATGTTAGAAAGATTCTCAAATTAATTTAATTACAGTAGAACCTCGAAAACTCGGCCTAATGTGGACCGAAGGGTGGCCGAGTTTGTGAAAACGCCGGGTTATCGGGAATGGGGTTAAAAAAAATAAGTACGAATGTTTCCCCAGAAAATACTGTACTGTACTTATATGTATTGTTTACTTGAGAATATAACAGAGAATAAACTGCCCAAATACCCTTAAACAAATCAAAAGTACGTCCTTTATGAAGGCATAGAGCCTTTACTACATGAAAATGAAAATTAATGAATACACTGTGTACAGTAATTTACCTGATAAGACAGACCTCAGAAAAATACTTTATGAGAGCTTTTATACTTTTATAAAGCTGTCTATAATGAAAATTAATTAACTAAGGATTTTTTTGCCCTGCCAGGGTGTGGCCGAGTTATCCGGAGTGCCGGGTTATCGAGAGCCGAGTTTTCGAGGTTCTACTGTATCAGTTATAACGTTTTAAACTTTATGTATAACACCTGACAGAAAATTTGTAACAGAAATGGCAAATGTGTGAAAGATGAACTTTCCACAAAGCATATCGTTGTCGCAATAAATAAGTAGTATTTATTTATTTTTGTGTTTTTTCTGTTACCTCAGTCTTTATGATAGCGAAAACTTACGTTTAAACATCTAATCAAAATATAAAAATACACAGTCCAAAAACTTATTTCTAATATTTCTCAAAAATAAATTTATTACGATGTTAAATTATTGCAAAGTTTTCTAGCACTTTTGAACACAAAAATAAGAAAACAACGTTTACAGAAAATCATTATTTAAAGTAAGTTTTAAAGATTTTAAATTATTTAAATTTAAAAAATTTCTATTATGTTTTTCATACGAAATATAATCATAAATTTTATGTAAATTTAATAGTTGATGGTCCTTTATTTTTACTTCTTAATTAAACTTTAAATTAGAATAAATTACCTTTTCATGTAATAATAATTTATATTAAATTTTAGAATTCTGTCATATTTTCCTGAATGGATAGCAAATCCAGTGTACCGGCTTTCCCCAATTTTTTTCATGAGTAGAATAGGAAAAAAATACAAGAGGGACGTTGAAATAATTCATTGTTTCGACGAAAAGGTAAACTGAACTTGTAAATGGACTTTTGTATTTTGATTTAAGTAATTAATAATTCAATTTAATGCGTAGGTGTTCAAGAGAAGAAAAGAAAATTTTGTGAAAAAAATGCAGCAGCAACATTCCTTAGACAAAGAGACCCGTCATGAAGAAGAACCAGAGATGAAAACAAAACAGCGTATAATCGATTCCTTGTTGGATCTTCATGTCAAACAAGGTTTAAGATCGGAAGAAGACGTTATCAGAGATATGGGAGGCACTATTTTCGCGGTAGGCATAATTTACTAAAAGTCTAATCGAGAGTAATCTTGCATTTTTTTTATAATATTATTTTTATTATTCTGAAGTAATATAATGTTTTTCTAAATAACGTATTGAAATATTAGTAATTTTACAAACAGTTAACCAGTGACAAAAATAATAATTAAAATATAACGTAAAACGTATTTCAATAGTAATCATAATTACTTTCTTGTAATTAAAAATTGTATTTAAGTTAAGATGTTCGTAGAATCATTAAATTTTATTCATAATTAATTATTATAGTAAATAATATTTGTAACTTCGAATTAATATATAGTTTTTTAACATGTAAAAATTTATAGTTTTGAATTTTGTCCTTTTATATTTTTATTATGTGAAATGTAATAGGAAGAAATTTTGGATATAAAACAAAAAGTTTTTAAATTAATGTATATCTTCTGTATTTATATACACGCTGGTAAGGTGTAATTTTGAAAAATTAAAAATATGTATTTATTGGTGATTTTTAAACATTATTATTATTATGATTATTATGTAATTAAAAAGGGCATATCGGTTGTTAAAAAATAGTCGTAGCTTACTTTTTCGACTTCATATCGAATTCGGTTTCTCTAATGATTATATAAAATAGTTGTTTGTAAATTTGTAACTCAGTTCCGTGGGTTATTATCTGTTTTCAAATTATATTTTTGAGTATTAGTTAATCAAATTCGTTTTATAAACACATTTGAAAGTATTCAAAGCAAGTAATGTCTGAGATGATGACCGAAATATTTTGTAATCCGAAATAATTCAAGTCCATAATAGCCAAATGACCGAAAACATCGTAATTATATGTGAGATCCGAATAGTTCCTGGGTCTAATTAACAATTTAAATATAAAGTTTAAAATAATGAAGTAAAATATTTTTTCATTTTGGTGTGAAAATAGCGGTTTTCTAACGTGGGAAAATTAATAAAAGAGCCACGTCCTTTAACGAAAGTTGAAGTATCCTTTGTTTTTCCACTTATCTAACACAAATCTCACCACCATGGGAATTGTCGACCCCTCAATAATTCCCCTTTCCTCCGTTCACGTGAGTGGCAATTTTGTACTATGCCGAAAGCTGTATTTTCTAGTACATTTGTCAAGGAGATCGTCTATGTATTACGTACCCTTATCCCACCAATCCAAACGCATCACTAAACAGTGTTGTCATATGTGAAAAATAACTTATCGGAGTGCTAGGAACAGTGAAAAATCAATCACACACCCAACATAACGATACCTTCAAACTAGTTTTTCTAGTGCTCTTGCCTTATTGATGTTTTGTGCGGAATTTTTATGCATTGCCTGACTTATTATACATCGTTGGAAATAGGAAGAGAGTCCGGTTCATATGACACGTTTTTTATGTAAATAGAATGATTAGGGGGGAGTTAGGGGGTTTTGAAATTTGACTTGTTTCAAGGGCTTTAGCTTGAGGGGGAATAACAATTGTGGGCAAAAATAGGTAGGGCTGTTAAGGCTGTTACTGTCTAATAGTGGTGTAATTTTGGTTTTAGTTGGTGCTTAATTAACAATTCTACAGCAATTTTAGTTTTTATGAATATTTATTCATTAAAAATTCAAAAATAACGGTCGTATCGTTTATTTTTAAGGGTAAATAACGGTCAACAACGGCTTTTTCTTAATTTTAACGTCGTTTTTATTTGTTTAAATAATTACTTCTGAATAATTATTCTTGAGATTATTTTTATTGATTATTTTTATTAGTTATTAATAAAACTCGGTAATAAGCTATTACTAGTTTTTATTGTAAGTTATTAGTTTTTATATTAGTATTAACTAGTTTATATTTTGTTTTTTTTATTGATTTAATATTACTGCTATTTATTAAAACAGTGTTATTGTATATCTTTATCTATTGCATCTATTGGCATTACTGGTAGGACTATTCATCATAAGGTTTTTGAGTAGATTATCCACTAGTTTAATTTTTAAATTTAGTTTTAATTAATTATTAGTTATTTTTGTGAGGACTATTGTGTACACTATTCATTGGTTGAGGATAGAATTATTAGTTCAATGCGAATCAAAATGGCAGAACAAATCATGGAGCCAAGAATAACCCTGGTGCCTCTGGAAAAGACAAATGCTACAAAGCCAATGAAGGAGATTGAAAAAGATGAGACAATAAAAAATAAATTAATCAGAAAGGCGATTGAGCTGCTGGGAAGAGTCAGGGATATCTGCCCAGGACACACAAATAGCAAACTCAAGGTAAATCACAGAGTTGAAATAAGAAAGCATGTAACAAAAATGTTTGGATTTTTAAATAAAATGCATGGAATAATAGAAGAAATTACAGCAAACACAGAAACAAATCAACCAGTGGTTAAAATTCCAACTTACAGCGAAATAACTCAAAGAAATATTAAACATAGCTTAACAACAAGAAATATACAACGATCAATAGATCAAAAGATAAACTTAGAAGGATCTGGGGATCCCACGCCGTTTTAATTTATCCCAAGGAACAAGAAGATGGCATACTAACTGACATGAAGAAGGTGACAGAACACATTAAAGCAAATATAGAGCCACATCGTCTAAGAATAAAAATTAAGACAGTCAAAGAAGTTAAGGATAAACGAATTTGTATCCGGGTAGGAAGTAGAGAAGAGAGTGAAAAATTAGAAAATGCTATTAAAGAAATTTCTACGTTGAAACACAAAATAACTTGCAAACATTCAGAAGGAAGAAAACCCAAAATCATACTCTTAAATGTGCCGCAATCAGTGTCAGATGAGAACATAGTGTCATATATATACGAACAAAACAACTTATGGTGAAATACGAAAATGGAAACTTTCAAAGAAGAATGTTATATTCGTACAATCATAACTAAAGGAAAGATTTCAGAAAATTGCAAGCATGTGATCCCATCGGTTACACCTAAAATAAAAAACATATTTATCTAAGAAAGATACATTTCAATAAACTGGGCAACCATCAAAATAGATGATTATGTCCCTAGATTACGTTGTTACCGATGTTGCTGAGTGGGTCACATGGCCAAAAGCTGTACAAAACAACAACATTGCAGCCATTGTGGCAATGATCATAAATACTCAGAGTGTGAAAGAAAAAATGAACCGCCATGTTGTATTAATTGCTATATAAACAATAAACATCTCCAAACAACAAAAAGCAGCCTACCAACCATGGGGCACTTTACCCAAATTGTCTATTAACAAAAAAAAAACAAAGAAAGCGAAAATTAAAAGAACAAATTATGAACTATAACTCCATACAGCAGAATACTCAGACAACACAAACAACGCAGGATCCTCAAGGAAATAATACAAAGATCATTAAATTACTCCAAATAAATGCACAAAGGAGCAAAGCAGCTAGCTCGCTTGTCATAAAAACTGCTAGTGATTTGGACGTAGACTTAATAACAATTCAAGAGCCATATACAATTAATGATAATATAGTGAGATTTAACAATTGGGGGATTTTGACAAACAATGCACATGGTAAACCGAAAAGTGGAATAATTGCTCGAAAAGAGGAAATTGACATTGCATTAATCCCTTATTTAAGTAATGAGAACATTACAACGGCGATAATACAACAAGACCAACCCATATTTATACTTAGCATCTATCTCTCACCATATGAAGAAGACAAGAAATGTGTTTATGAACTAGGAAACATACTAAAACAACTTAATGGGAAAAATATTATAATTGTAGGTGACGCAAATGCAAAGTCGGCGACGTGGTTTCACAAAAAAAAGGATGAAAGGGGTAGACTTATTAATAATTTAATGGACGACTGGGACATGGTTTCATCCAATATGTCTACGATTCCTACATTCTATACAGGATTTGCAAAAGGATGGACAGATATTTTTATTAATACAGGAAACATAACTGATATGATTGAAAACTGTGAGACTAACAAAAACATCAGCAAGCGACCACAGGTACATATTAACTGAAATCAAGTTAAATACCACCAAAAACAATAAAAACAAGTACTACAGAAAAATTATAAATTGGGATCTGTTCAAGGAGAATTTTGCCAAACAGTGGAGATCACATCACTTCTCTCCAATAAACAATAAGGGGGATCTAGAGAAGTACGTAGAATTCATTACAACAACAATCAATACGGCAAAAGAGGAGGCAAGTACAATAAAAACAGCCAATCACATTAAAACTAAATGGTGGACAAGTGAGTTGTCAAATAAAAAAAAAATAGAAATAAGAACACTAAGAAAAAAATTGTCAAAAAACACTAATGTAGTAGATAAAGAAAGACTTAAAAAAGAGTATAATAGAAAATTACAGAAATACAAAAAGAAATAAATAAACAGAGAACCATGACCTGGAGAAAATTTTATGAAAAAATGAGTAAAAAAGACCCATGGGCTAAGCCTTACCAAATAATATTTAAAAAATGCAAAAAGACTCACATTCCTGACATTATTAATAACAATGCAGATAAAATAAATATAAAGGAGAATATTAAACAGATTTTAGATTATCATTTCCCAGACGACAACGAAACGACTGAAACAGACATTCAGAAAGAAATCAGAAGACAATCCCTACAGCTCTCTTCTGGAAACAACGATAGGCTATTTACATTTAAAGAAGTTCAACAGGCTGTGAAATCCCTAGCAAACAATAAATCACCTGGTCTTGATGACATATCAGCGGAGATGGTCAAGGCCATATATGAAAAAATACCTATTTCTTTGGTGCATCTATACAATGAATGCTTACGATTAAAAGTCTTTCTCACGAAATGGAAAAAAAGCGAACATTAAATTAATACCTAAAACGAAAAACCCGAAGAAACCAAACGACTACCGCCCCATCAGCTTACTCCCAGTGATGGGCAAAATTCTTGACGGACTTAGAACTAAAAGAGTAAACTGGCACCTCTATAAAAACAAATTAATAAACGAAAATCAGTACGGATTTAAACAAGGTAAATCAACTATATACGCCGCAATAAGAGTGAAAGAATTTGTCCATCAGGCTTGGGAAAGAGGACGACATGTGATACTTATACAAATCGATTTTACAAAAGCGTTCGACTACCTTTGGTGGTCTTCCATTTATAAAGAGACTAAATGAAACGAATTGTCCAAAAAATATTAAAAACATCTTACAGAACTACTTAAATAATAGACAAGCTGCTTATTACACAAATGATTTAGTAATCAAAAAACAAGTTACTAGAGGATGCCCACAAGGTTCCAGAGCCGGACCAGGCCTCTGGAACCTTGCCTTCGATACACTCCTCAAGGAGATCCTGGACACCAGTGACATAAGAATTCAAGCATTCGCTGACGATGTATTAGTTATGGTAGCGAACAAAAACTGTGATAAACTCAAAGAGGAAGCTAACAATATTCTCAATGTAATAAACAAATGGAGTCAGCAAAATAAACAACCAATAAATCACCAAAAGTGTGAAGCTATCGTCTGCACAAGGAGGAACAAAAGGAATCAATTGAAAAAACCAATTGGGATAAAACTTGGAGACAAAAATATCAAAAATGTGCAATACACCAAGTACTTAGGAATATATTTCGACAGGACATTAAGTTGGAAAATCCATATACAAGAAATCCACAAAAAACTACTAGAAAGAGCTAATTTACTGGAACATATCACAAGAAACACTTGGGGGATGAATAATAAAAATACTAAACTCATATACAAAGGTACAATAGAGCCAGCGATGTTATATGGAGTTCAGGTATGGGGAGAAGCAATTGAAAAAGTGTATAACAAAAGAAGATTACTCTCCATTCAAAGGAAAGCCGCTATGAGAATTTGTAGAGCCTACAGGACAAGTCCGACTGACGCATTATTAATCCTGGCTAATCTAAAACTAATTCACTGGAAGGCAAAAGACCTCATATGGGAGTGGTACTTACAGACAGAAAATTTACTAAAAATGACTGAGGAGGAGAAATGCAATAAAATAAAAACAGGTGATTTCCCAAATGATAGCCAATTAATAAATATGATTACTGAAAATAATACTGAGAAGATAGACAAAGCAAGTGAAATAAGAAATCCTGCTCAAACAGAAAACTAGAGTCAATCTGGAATTTCACGACAACATCAACAAGAAAAACCACATAAAAATATTTACTGATGGATCAAGTACACTCTCAGGAATAGGAAGCGGAATTGTAATTAAAGATAATAAAAATAGAACAAAATATCAAGCATCCATCAGACTTGCAGATCATTGTACAATTATGCAAGCAGAAACGTTTGCTATCGCAACAACCTTAAAACATATCCAACGAAACAAAAATCAATATGAGGGTCCTATTGAAATATATACCGATAGCAAAGCAACTTTACACACTCTGGAACGGAAACATAGCAACACTAAACTGGCAACTGAACTAATAAAACTCTCTGAACAAATGAACAAGAGCCATAATCTACACTTTAACTGGATACCGGCCCATCGGGGCCACGATGGGAATGAATTGGCTAACAGGGTAGCCAAAAAAGCCACATCATCTTGCACAAAAATTGGATATGCAAGACTACCACAATCTGTTATTAAGCAAAAAATTCAAAACATCACCAACGACTTATGGCAACAGGACTGCACTAACTCTGTAACAGGAAGACAGTGCTATAAATTCTTTCCGTCAGTCACTGAAAGGATCAAAAATAAACACTTTACTACAAACTTTGGAGTAACGCAGTGTCTTACGCAGCATGGAAATTTTAGATCTTACTTACACTGTTTCAAAAAAACGGATAATATGTACTGTGACATAGACAGTGATAAAGAAGACAATGTGTACCACTCTATGTACGAATGTACAAAATTCAACGAAGAACGTTCTCAATTCCAAATGAAATGCCTGTATGCTGGCTTTAATTTGCTACCCAATGAAAAAGATGTGGTGAACAATAAAACCTTCTTTAAAGCTTTCAAAAACTTTATTCAAAATACGAACATCCTCAACCAAACAAACTATCGACACGTGACCACACCACAACTGATTAGAAGAGAAGATGAACTGAGCTGTACCACAGATAGTAATGGAGAAGACAGTGAAACAGAAGACAACAACGATACATCAATTGAAGAAATATAACTAAGATCGAACTTAATCTATACTGCGAAAAAACAACAGTAACAATAAAGAAGAAACAAAGAACTAATTGTAAATAGTCTATAAATTTTCGTATGTCAACTGTGTTTATGTTTACATTGTAAACAATGGATGACAAAAATCCTGATCTTATGGTACTTTAACTACTTTATAAAATTTTAATTGTAAATATGATATAATGGTATCAGACTATACCATTATATGTTTTGTCCAATTGTAATTCCTTTATAATTTAATTGCAACCTTCTACTTTGATGTTCCAAAAAAGTCGTTTATAATTAATATGTACCCACTAATGTTTTCAAAGGTACCAATTGTACCTTTTTATTATACTGTTTAGCATTTATGTAACAAAAACCACTTGTAAGTTACTGAAATAATAATTATGTACGAGCAAGTTTGACTTAGTTGTTCAATGGATAAAGAAATATCCAAAACAAATGCATTATTCCATATGTATATACTTCAAATTACAATTGTTTCTTTGGTACCAATTGTAACACTTTTTTATATACACATTTATATTATAAATTTTAAAATTTACTTGTTTTTTAATTAATTGTACCAATGAATGTTCACAATTACTATGTAATCTCAAATGTATTCACAGGTACCAATCGTACCATTGTATATAATTTCATGTTTATATTTCTTTGTATTGTAAACTTTTTTTTTTTAGTTTTTAATAAATGCCGAGGCAGGCGTTCATGAGCCCGTACTTCCTTCCTTTCAAACTATCTTTGCTATCTTACTATTTTCACCACTTCTTACTTGACAACTTTTCTACTCCCTTCGTTCACTTCACAACTTAGGGCTAAGTCCTACGTGAAAGAAGGACAGCCCTCTAATACTTTTGAAAAAAAAAAAAATATAGTCAAAGATCTGCATGATTCGAGGAGTACGTCAGGGAATCTCATATTAGAAAGAAGTTCCCATATTGTCTCCCTAAGGCCAACGCCCTTAGTCATCTCCAGTCAAGTATACTAATGAGTTAATTTAGGAGAATAGAAGGAAAAATACAATATTGTGCTAAATCAAGACCTCTCCATGAAATTAAGTATGATCAGATAAACATAAAGACAAAGTAAACTTTGAGGTAGTGTGATTATAAATGAATTTGTGAGCTCTCTCTCTCCAAGCGTATATTTTAATCAATCGCTTAATATCTCATTTGCTTAATTTTATTTCTGATTAATTCCATTTATGTAATTTTATTTACTTTTATTATATTAAATCTTTTATTATTTGTTTAAGAAATGTCTCTTATTTGTTATCTGAATCAAATCCATATTATTTCCGAACGCGTGTTAATCCACATATTATAAAACTGATTAACTGGTGTCAAGGAATCCTGACGTAGATCTAGACTCAACAGTCCAGATCGGTTTAAAATATTAACAGCAGGGGCGTGCCGTGACATTTGATGATAGGGAAGCTGTGTTTCTATAAGAAGCCGACTTCCAGGGGCAATCAGTTAATTCTTTCTTTAAATGTATTTTTAATAGACTATTTATCTGACGTACTTAATAAATAAACAAGTTCAATATAATTACTTCTGTTATTAGTTTCAATAGGTTTCCTTTGCCCTCTAAATGCCAATTCTCGCTTTGATGAAAACATATAACATCTATTTACAGTCGACCCCTCTATAAGATCATAGATACGTTCCATTATTTAGGAATCCGATTTCTTACGAGTCCTTCCAATCACAGCCCGTCACGTGTCAAGTTTACGGACTACGGCTGTTTGAAAGGTTTTCTTTCATAAAATTAATCGATTCTAGACTAATCCGACTCAATATTTCCAAAATACGTATACAGTAATACCCCGAACTTACGCGATAGGTGGGACCGAGCGATAATCGCGTAAGTCGGGGTATAATTTCCCATATAAATACATACAAATAATTTTTAATTGGGGTCGGACACTAAACAAAACAATAATTTAGAAAAAAAATGTTTAATAAAATCTTAGATAATACATATGTATAGCAAATTAGGCCTATATTATTTTACAATTTTTCACATTTACTCGATTATTACGCCATAATTTTAACATTGTTTCCATCTCAGCGATAATACTGTGACGTTTACGAATGATGCTTGAATTTAAAAATTGAGCATTTTTCACAGCTTCGAGAATTTTTTCTTTGTCTTTTATAATTGTTCTGACCGACAATTTCGGTGAATGAAACTTTTTTGCCAATTCACAAATTTTCATTTTTGTATCGAACTTATTAATAATGGGTACGTTCGTAAAGTCAGACGAGTTAAACGCGTTAGTAACGAATCGTTCGAAAAGTCTAACGAAATAGGAACAACGATGACGTCATTCTCGTTTAACTCGTTCGACTTTACGAACATACCCAATGTTAACTTTACATTCCAAAGATAAAGTTTTTCTTTTCTTGTTAGATGCAGAAGAATTAGTTCTACTTCGTTTAGATGACATAGTAGAGTCTCTCGAGTCTCCATAGATATAACAAACACAGAAATAAATAACACAAAATAAATTGTAGCTATGTGTGGATTCCGCGCGACACATCCGAACATGTAAGCCAAACAATAGTGTGGGGGGAGTGAGTATTCAAAAGTTGCGTGGCGCTCAAACAAAAGACGAATCGACGAGATTTGAAAATCGCGTAACTCCGGGGTAGCGTAAGTCGGGGTATTATTAGCGGGGTTGTATTTTTTTTGGAATTAATCCGTATAAACTACGCTATAAACAATAAATTGTAGGATTACTTACCGAGTGTGCACCATTCGACATCGCCGTTGCTCAAGCTTGTTTTCATCGCGAAGCAGAACACCAAACCGCGGCCGATTTCTGATAACTTATTTTTCTGCGAAAACTTCGTTGAACTTTGGAGACATCATTAATATAAATAATTTTAATCGCCGTTGAATAAGAAATGTTTCTTTCACAAAAAATGTATAAAATTACAGTACTGTATCACGGTACCTAATTTACATACTGTACAGACGATAGTTAGCGTAAAATCTCCGTAGCGTGGCGCTACGCGGTGGACAATATATATATAATTATAACAAAGTTACAATAAATTAAGTTAATATATAATTATATATACAGTACCTAATTTATATATAATTAATATATAATTATATGTACAGTACCTAATTTATATATAATTCTGTACAGACGATAGTAATCTCTCCATAGCATGGCACTTGACGGCGCGGAAAGTAGTTCGGCTGCCCAATGATGTTTTACGTAATTATAGGA
>NW_019386146.1:43268-67435 GCF_000671375.1 Centruroides sculpturatus | reverse complement strand
GCTGTTGAATAAGAAATGTTTCTTTCACAAGAAATGTATAAAATTACAGTACTGTATTAGACTTACAGTACCTAATTTACATACTGTACAGACGATAGATAGCGTAAAATTTTCGTAGTGTGGCGCTACGCGGTGGACAATATATATATTTAATTATAATAAAGTTACAATAAATTAAGTTAATATATAATTGTATGTACAGTATCTAATTTATACATAATTTATATATAATTATATGTACAGACGAAACTAAACTCAATTTACCCGCCTAAATGTCCGTAGCGTGGCGCTATGGACGGCGGGAAAGTAGTTCGGCTGCCCGATGACGTTTTACGTAATTATAGGAGTTTTTTTACCTTTTTTACGGATACCGTCGCAATTTATTCGTAGTTTTATAGGAATCGTAATTATATGAACTGTAATTATAGGGGGGTCTACTGTATTTAGATATAATATATCTATTAGCCGTAACTATCTCATTATAATTTTAAATATTTATTTTATATTATTTACTAATGTTAAATTCTATTCCGGTTCGATTTACAAATTGCTTCAAATACGAAAAATTCGACGATTTTTCGTGTCTTCTGTCAGCTAAATTGTCAAAGCCATGCACTAATTTCATTTGAAAATAGTAGGCAAGCCAACAAAACAATTTTTCCATTTTTACGCATTTACGGAGCCATTTTATCGAGAAAATGTCGAACAAATTTTTTTAATCGAAGTGTTTATATTTAACTTAGGCATTAGCTTTTCTCTTTTAATAATGTTTTCTTTTTCATTATATGATCTCGAGCAAAAACATTTAAAAAATAAATTTTCAATATCGCAATTACATTCCGAATCGNGATGTAAGCAGAGTCCTCGATAACCTGTACTATAACACTACAAGAAAATTATAGAGATCGAAGTTTAACATAAAAAAATATTGATCTTCGTATCATTTTGTACTTATCATGTTTGATGATAAAGTACAGCAATTACTTATCTATACTTTACTCCGTCAATGATTACTTTTATTTCCAACTGTATAATATTTAATTTAATGTATAATTAAACTGTATTAAATACTTTCGAGTTAAAACTATTCAATATAATGACTTAGGTAATTGTTTTCAGTGTACCACTCAGGAAACCAATCCCAGGAATCCTTAAGGGACGGTCTGTCTCAGATATTCGGCCGAACTCATAAAAATATATGCTATATTAAGCTGGATAATAAAGGTATATGCCCTTTTATTACCAACGTATAAAAAATGTTTACCATAAAGGTATTAATATATGGACTGTTAGTGTCTAGAAGGTAAAAAAATGAAAAACAAACGTTACAATAGTTGGGTGATGCAAATGATTACAAAACTGTTATTATGATTAACAATTACTTATTTATTACGTTTTCTTTAAATGAAGAATGAAATTTTATATAAAGTAACATTTACTCACGTTACTTTACTGATGGTTGCGTTGTATATAAGATAATTCTGTGCTCTCATACTCCTCTATACTTTAGTCATATCGAATGTAAAATAATTTCATTTCGCACACGCTACGTATGTGTATCAATTAAACACTAACTGTGAAATAATGACATCATAATAAAATAATATGATAGGATATTCTGATGTCACGTTTACATAGAAACGGTTTAGTTCTTATCAATTATTTTATCAGTATTTGTGATAACTTACTGCTGATAAGAGATATTAATTAAACATATCGTTTATAATTTATAACAGTTAATTACAAGTGTAGTTAGGACAAAGAGACTAAAATGGTACATAAGAGGTACTAGACAAAGGAAAAGACCATCGAAAGGATGGTTATATTTTGCGTTAGAGCAATTGGTAATGAGTGACATTTGATGATAGGGAAGCTGTGTTTCTATAAGAAGCCGACTTCCAGGAGCAATCAGCTAATTCTTTCTTTAAATGTATTTTTAATACATTATTTATCTTAATACTTAATAAATAAACAAGTTCAATATAATTACCTCCGTTATTAGATCCAATATATTCTATATGCCCTCTAAATGCCAATTCTCGCTTCGATAAAAACATATAACATCTATTTATTTAGATATAATATATCTATTAACCGTAACTATCTCGTTATAATTTTCAATATTTATTTTATACTATTTACTAATGTTAAATAATATTCTGCTTCGGTTTCCAAATTGCTTCAAATACGAAAGAATCGACGATTTTTCGTGTCTTTTGAGTGTCAAAGCCATTCTCATTCCACACACTAATAGTAGGCGAGCCAACAAAATAATTTTTGAATTTTTATGCATTTACGGAGCCATTTTATCGCGAAAATGTCGCATTGTTCTTTCTCTTTTAATAACGTTTTCGTTTTCATTATATGATCTCGAGCCAAAACTTTTTAAAAATAAATTTTCAATATCACAATTTCTTTCCGAATCGCTAGCTATAATATAAGGGCTAAAATTAAAAATACAATTATAAAAACTTACTCGGTGAAATAAAATGTGTGGTGGATATACATACCCGTTACAAAACATTCTTCAATTGTACGAATATACTTTTAAAGGAAATTATAATTAAATATAGCTTTGTAAGAAAACGTACATAAAAGTAACATAAAATTTTCTTTACTCTTTAAATCTTAACCACTTAGTCAAATAGCTCCCTACGAGTGGAATCAGAGACGGTCCCGCTAGGTGTGCGGTGTGTACATGCACGTGGGCTGCCAAATCCCGAGGGTGCCGATACCGATCAATGTCAAATGTCAAAAGACGCGACAGGGTTCTTGTAAATTTTAAACGTTTCTCACCATAGCTGTAAAAGTCTAAATATGTTAAATTTAATAGATTGTCCGTCGTTTGTTTTCTAATTCGTTTTAGGACTAGGTGTTGTCCACGAAAATTTTCAAAATTTACAACTTTTCGGTCACTCTTGTCGAACTGGAAAAATGTCTGTCTTTATTACATCTAATATTTCGAAGAAATCACTCCCACTGTACTCGGCTAGAGATTGGTTCGGTTAGGCTTTTGTTTAAGTAAAATTTTGGCTCTTTCATCAGGGTTTTGTGTCCCAAATCCCCTAATTGCTTAATTATTTAACCACCAGTTACTTTGTACTCGAATATTTGTAGTCTTGGGAAAAAAGTGGAAAGACAAATTTTTATTACAAACGGATAAATAAATCGTAAGTGTAAGGAAAATAAATTCTAGAGCTTTTCTTGTACCTCGTGCGTCTCTTCCATCTATTAAATTTAGTTGTAAATGACGCTGTCGAAGTAACGGTTAATTTTTTAACATTATACAAGAATTGTACACGTTTTTTTCTACATTCCCTTAAAGACGGGATAAATGAAAACGTAATATCACTGGTTTAACATCGAAATCCGTGAGTACTATAAAATCGGACAGCGGAATAAATATATCAAATATTTTAATGGATTTTTTTTTAACTCACGTCAACTATACGGAACTATCGTAAAAACGTACCAGTAAATTCTTATCGGTTGGGTTAAGTTATAAATCTATTCGTTATTCATTATTCACGTAATCGGCCAAATATGTAGCGGGCGGGCGGCTAACAGCCGAGAACCAGTCCCGGATAGAATTCGAAGCGTTGGAATGTGTAGCATCGATCCAAGGTCATAGGCTTTCACCGGCTAAACCGGGTGAGACCAGTGCTGTGTAAAGCGCGTGCGCAAATCTGGCTTTTTGGAATCTGACAATACAGAGATTTCACTTCGCCACTAATATTCGAATATACAATAGCAATATTATTTTTTTTTCACGTGTAGTATAGAAATTTGTAATAAGATATATAATGCGGTTATAATAAAATATTGTGCGATTATTTTCATATAACTAAAATTAAAATTAATGTATTTATTTTTTTTAAAATACAAGGGAAGCGGCACATCCACCGCTTCCAATGACTGCACGCCACTGGTTANGTGTAGTATAGAAATTTGTAATAAGATATATAATGCGGTTATAATAAAATATTGTGCGATTATTTTCATATAACTAAAATTAAAATTAATGTATTTATTTTTTTTAAAAAATACAAGGGAAGCGGCGCTTCCACCGCTTCTAATGACGGCTCGCTACTGATTAACAGCCCTCCTAGAAAAAGAGTTAGAGATCGGACCTCTCGATCTGGAACTCCGAGAACTAGTTTTCTCAACTAGCCGCCGAGTAAGTGATACAAGAGTATTAACTACTTCATACCTCCGGCTAATCTCACATATACGTCGTTATATTACGACATGAATGGTTTGTCGTAAGTCGAGACAATTCAAGCTGGACGATGTGTATTTAGCTTTTTCGTTCGACTAATTACACAGTTTGTGGACAATTTAACGTTTATTTCGTCTATCGGTCGAAGACATTTGTGTTAATAGAATTAATCTGATAATATCGAATATAAGGGAAAAGAATTTTTAGTTTCATTAAGGAACTGACACTTCGTTTGCAAAGGCGCATATATATAACATTCTATTCTGTTAATCGTGTTAAAATTATAAACAAAATTGTTATAATAAATTATTTAAAAATTTTAATTATTTCCTTTATTTGTAAACTTTATGTATTTATGTTAATTTTCATTTCTGCTGCTACGTACTGTGCAGTAAATTACTAACACTTCACTTCTTTAAAACCAGGCCTAATCTCCAATAATTACGTTTTGCGCGAGAGGTAACAGTTGAAACCATCCTCGGTTCTATTAATATTATTTATTTTCCACTTCATCCATAAATGCCTGTATTTCGAAAAAAGTGAAATGACGCATTTTTTTCTCTCTTTCATTTTATCACTGAAACTCACGCCGGATACAATTGGCGCCATTTGAAAGTTTCTAGGCTGTTTCCTTATTATAGGAAACAGTAAACTCTCGAAATCAGATTATTGATATTTTATCGTAAATAATTTACTGATTGCAAACGATCCATTTTCACCACCAATCTTTACTGGTAGTTGTGGCTGTTCGTGGGTAAATATCACTTTTTATTCTGACAGCCTTAGCCCTCTGCTGAAGTCATGGGAGATAATGGACATGGATAATCTTTTAGATCATGCTCTTATTAGCGTTAGAAACTCTGCTTGCATCCCTGCTAACCCTTTCACTCTAAGATTGTTAGGCCCTATGATGTTGGGCCTAAGCTGGGAGCTTATCAGTGACATCTGTGTAATGTTTATTATTACTATTAGTATTGTCTATTTTATACTGCTGTACATGTTATTCTACTCTCAATTTATGTATCATATCGGTTGATTTGTATCGGTCATCTCACCATCAGTTCATACCTCTTCTCTATTCTGATACTGTTTGTAAGTTATCTCTCTCTTATTATGTATGTAGTTATCTGTGCTTTGATATATCTCTGTATTTAACCCGATTATGCTCTGGCGGTATCGGGAGTAAATAAAGATAAAGATAAAGTACGAACAACTATGTGAACTGCTTGCTGCAAGGAATGTGATTGTGCATTGTAAACTGGTATGACATTAATGTGAAAGATGTGCGGCATTCGTGCATCCCATATCCTAATTTTACAAGTTTATTATACAGTAATTATTTTACTGCAGATGTCAATTATATAGAAAACAATTTTACATTTCTTTTCAACGTATTATAATATCAGGGTTACGATACAACCGCCCACGCTATTTCATGGACTTTTTATTTCTTGGGAAGATTCCACGAAATACAAGAGAAAATGTATCTAGAATTGCAAGAAATTTTCAAAAATGATTTCAATAGGAATATTACTATCGATGACCTGACGAAAATGACGTACTTAGAATGCGTAATTAAGGTAATTTCTTAATTTTTTTAATTCATTCAAGGAACAGTTTTATATATTTCAATTTCTAGGAGTCGATGAGAATCTATCCTATTTTTCCTTTAATTGCAAGAAAAACCCCATCGGAAATGAAAATAGGTAATTTTTGATATTTTGGAATTTGTTTTTCAATAATAATATCTTATATTTGTTATTGACTTGAAGCATAAAAGCCTTGTCATTCATACAGGTAATTACCTGTTGCCTGCAAATTCTTCTCTTATCATAAGTATCTGCGGTATTCATCATAATCCTTCTGTTTACAAAAATCCCGAAGTGTTCGATCCAGACCGTTTCTTACCTGAAAACTATAAAAATCTTCACCCTTATGCATATCTGCCATTTTCTGTCGGTCCACGAAATTGTCTCGGTAAGTGATTAGTTAATAAATACAAAAACAAAAGAATTGTGTCATTAAAATAATTTATTTACAGGAAGTAAACTCGCCATGATTACAACGAAAATGGTTTTGGCAAATGTTCTTCGTAAATTTAAAGTTTACTCTTTGGATCCTCAGGATAAAATCTTCATCTCATACACAATTATGTTGACTCCAATATCGGGTATAAGAATGTGTGTAGAAAAAAGACGAATGTTGTAAAATTTTAAATAACCTGAACATTGCGGTAATTTTTATTACAAATTTATATAAACATAGGCTTATATCATATAATCTCAACGAATGCATTTAGAAACTGTATCAAAATAATTCTACTTATTATTAAACTTTACTTATAAATTGTAATTCATATTTTTAAAGATAAAAGGTACGAGAATAAAATGTATTATGGTTATTATTATTAAATCTGCTTCACAATAGTACTATTTTTTGCTGTTTATTGCATTTGATTTATTTATAACATTGATAATTTTTCATATTTAAGTTTACGTAACTTCAGTGGAGGCGGCAGGGGCGGCCCGCCCCGTGCGGCACTTTTTAGGGGGCGGCAAAATTTCACAATAAATAATAGTTAAAATTTTTACAAGATATTATTATTTTATTTCATATTTTAGTCTCACCTACGATTCGGAGCGATTGAAATGAGCACGGAATAGTGCTACCATCCGGACAGTGCGGGAATCGACTCACCCTCCGGTGAACTATTAATTTTACTAGGGAATGTCGTGCGCAACCTGTCGACGACCTTTTTTTCTTTTTGCTTCTACGATTCATTCAAATTCATATACACCTCCAATAGAGCTATTTTAAAAGGTGGCAACACTAGCACGGAATTTTTCATTATTTACTCTGTGATGAAACTGAACTATAATCTTTTAAATTGAGATACCTAAATAACGAAACGGCGAAATTTTCTTTTGCCCCAGGCGGCTGACACTTACGCTTCGCTACTGAGTAAATTTAACTGTTTTTAACGATCTGTTGTTCGTATTTATCTGTATTGTATCAAATGGGACGGACATAAATGATTAAGATAATAATGTGTTAGATACTTGTATTTCATTTTAGTATTTTATTGATAAGCTACAGAATAAAAATAATACGAATCCAAATTTTATAAAAAATATTCTAAATATTTGACTAATTAATATGTAACTCTTATTATGATTATATGGCAGAGAGTTTGATAAAACCTACTCGTCTTTCGAATAAAATGAATACAATAGCCAAAGAAAATGGTCCAAAACTTAACATGATATTATATAATATAAGAACAAAAATTGTATTTTGTAAGTGAAACAATTTTTAGTACTGTGAAGGTCCAAAACCATTTGTTTTATAACAGTATCACCCTTCTAATTAACCTCGTGATTAGGTGTAAAAGGAAAAAAGGGGTCTTCTGCGGTCGATGATCGAGACGATCTCCTGTTTAAAAATTGTTAATATATCAATAAAAATTTTTTTATTGATATATTAACTCATACACACTGATCGAAACGATCATGCACACTGATTTGAATTGTTGTTTACTTATTCCTCACTCTGTCTGCAACATGATTATTGCTACGTATATTTCAATTAAATACAATAAATCAAGTCAAGAGATAATATTTTGTATAAAAGAATGTTTTAAAATTAATTTTAATCTCTACTTCATAATTAATTATTTTAATTTTTATAGAAAAAAATAAGATTATATATATATATGATCAGAAAAAGTTTTTGCTCAGAATCTGCTCAGCAAAAAATTTTTTTTGCTGAGAGAAGTATATGTTCCGCTCATCGTAAAAAAAATTAGAGGGAACATTGCTTTAGACCAATTTCGATTCTTGTGAACTCTGTCAAAGGGTCAAAGAAATCGGTTACGCTATACCCCTTGGGATCGCCGTAATATGTAGAAATTAACGGGACCATACCGCTTAACCGAGTGTAACCGCACCAGTTAGCTGTGAGATTAGACACTCCCAGCCGTTCCATTTTTATATTATTTCCTATTTAATTTTAAATTAATTCGTTAATTAATATACGTTTCGGCTACCTACCCTATCTTATAACTACAGTAGACCCCGTATAATTTCGGTCCCTATAATTACGATTCCTATAAAACTGCGAAAAAATTGCAACGGTATCTGTAAAAAAAAAGTGAAAAACTTCTATAATTACGTAAAACGTCATCGGGCAGCCGAACTATTTTCTGCCGTCAAGTGCCACGCTACGGAGAGTTTGCTATCGTCTGTACAGTATTATATATAAATTAGGTACTGTATATATAATTATATATTAACTTAATTTATTGTAACTTTATTATAATTATATATATTTTTTCCGCCGCATAGCGCCACGCTACGGAGATTTTACGCTAACTATCGTCTGTACAGTATGTAAATTAGGTACCGTAAGTCTAATACAGTACTGTAATTTTATACATTTCTTGTGAAAGAAACATTTCTTATTCAACGGCGATTAAAATTATTTATATTAATGATGTCTCCAAAGTTCAACGAAGTTTTCGCAGAAAAGTAAGTTGTTAGAAATAGGCCGCTGTTTGCTGAGCTGTTCCGCGACGAAAACGAGCTTGAACAATGGCGATGTCGAATAGTGCACACTCGGTAAATAATCCTACAATTTTTTGTTTATAGCGTAGTTTATACGAATTATTTCCAAAAAATATATACGTATTTTGGAAATGTTGAGTCGGATTAGTCTAGAATCGATTAATTTTATGGAAGAAAACCTTTCAATCAGCCGTTGTCCGTAAACTTCACACGTGTCGGGCTGTGATTGGAAGGACTCGTAACAAATCAGATTCCTAAAGAATGAAACGTATCTATGATATTATAGGGGGTCGACTGTATACCATTCGTCGACAAAGAAAGTTTACAATAATCGTTATCACCTGGGCCGTAGTGCGAGAACTTTGATACTTATTACGTTTTTCATTTAAAGAGATGAGGCGGGAACTAATTCGATAGGCTAGTGACATGGCTGAACGTGACGACAAACCAAAATGGCTGGTGGCTTATGGATTAGGACAAAAAGCAAGTATGAAAGGTGACTTCCATCTTTCATACATTCGTGAGATTCTGCAACCCTTCTTGTTTGTTGTAGGGTCCAGTGAAGCCTTAGACGATGAATTACTTACACTAAGAAATTAAAAATTAATACGCAGTTAATTAAGAAGAGGAAAAAATCATTTTTTTCCACTACTTGGCCTTTCCGTTGACTTCTGATCCGATAGATAACGACGATCAAATAACAGTGCAAATAAACAACCTTTAACGATGTTTTGAATAAGTTTCCACAATAAATACAAACAAATAGTTATTAATGAGGAAGACATCAAAATCGGTTAAACTATGAGGTAAAAAGAGTCCCAACACGTCATTGATGATATGAAGAAACTTCGAATTTGTTGCTTCATATAGTAAAAAAAAATCAAACCGCCTCGGCCGTACCAGGGACAGATCGCGAACTTAGGACCACAACAATGTGAATCACCGGAGTAATGATCGCACACTCAGGAGGATAAAAAGGGCTCGAACTCGAGCATCAGAGTAGACAGTTTGAAGAGCCCACAGACGGAAGCTCTACCCGCCATTATTGTTTCCCTCTGTAGCAACCTTTACCGAAGATCCACGAACGTCTTCCCGACCTTCACAAAACTTGGATCTGGAGACATCGGTCTAATAGAGGTATTTTACTTAGAAAATTATAAACTCTCCATCGGTCTATTAGTGTATAAGTATCTAGCTCTATATTGTAGTTTGCTTTATTTTTGTATTAAACGTGTTGCTTTGTTTATCTGTCAACCTGTTATTATCGGAAAAACCAAACACCCTATCGACGGGCTCATCGCGGCTCCCCAGTCGACGGTCGAAACCCCTCCTATTTAATTTAACACCTTAATAGCCATTCAGTGACAACGTAAGCAGATCTTATCGATCCGACGCCGCTCAAAGGTCAGAGACAAACCAACCCCTGAATTCACGTATTATCTCACATTTTCGTTTTAGCAGAAACTCCAACTTTCCCGATTTACAGGAAGAAGTGAAGAGATCTTGTACATTTACAAATTTTCTTTATTTTTCAGATCGAATAAAATATTATTTAAACTAAATTAATTTTACAATTTTTTTAAACTTTAAAACGTTTTCAAACTTTTAGTTCTCACAATAATAATAGAATCATTCTTTGTTATTTCACAATTTATAGGCAAGAATCAAAATCTCTAGAATTTTATTCATTCTTTTTGAGCTGACACTGTAATTACGAAACTTGATCATTTACTTAAATTTATATAACACCTACAGAAGGCTTTTATATCTTATTAACGTGCTTTTATCAAGTGATTCTTAAAATTTTCGACAGTCAAAAAACAGGAAAGAAAGGTAAACACGAAGAGTTTAAAACAAGCATATAATAGAATATTATATAAATCAAGGTTTATATCGATAAAGTTAATTATTTATTATTTCTTTTGCCTTCCAGATAATTATGACCTCGATAAATTACGTGATTTCTAAAAAACAAATATAAAGATGTAAAAGGAAATAGTTGTTCAACGAGTGTAGTAATAAATGCAGAATAGAAATAAGTATTCGATAAAGAAATAATAAACTTTATTTTCGATTTCTCTAAACATTATTCCTGTATAAAATATTTTAGAATTATTTAGTTTATAGGAAAATGTATAGCTTTATCAGTGACATTTATATTAAATTTCTCAGAAATAATAACTGAAAGTCTTTCTAGTTCCTATCTATTCGTTGTATCAGATAAAATTTTATAAGATTAAATAGTTTTTTAATAATTTAGTTTATACATGTGGCAACCTGCATTATAGATTTTAGACTTCCTTTCTAGCTCTAGGTGATCAGATTAATGTCACGCAACTCACTTAATAACGCTTACAATAAGTTTTAAAGCTCAATATTAATATTACTGATAAAACAATGCTTATTACTTGAATATTTCTACTTTTTATAAATTTTATTTATAAATATTTTTTGTGAAAATAGGAATTATATATAACGCATTCACATTTTGTTTTTTATACTAAAATAAAAAGTAAAAATTATGCTTAACAAGTTTGCATTATCTCCTATTATTAAAACAATTTCAGATAAAAAATTTAATTAATTTAATCTCTTATCTACATTTAAGTATAATTTTAAGGGTGAGAAAAAATCAGAATTAATTGTAGAAATTCATGTTTTGTTTGTTAATTATCGTATATAAAATGCAATAAACGTTATACAACTTTCAATATATAAATAAACTAGCAATTACAATAAATATAGCTATCTTTTTATATGCATTGCTATTAATGAAACCGAATTGTTTATGTGAGCATCAATGAAATGATACGTTCTATTATTATTGTAATGCCATACTTCAAATGCACTTGATTTTTATATTCACTCAAAGTGTAAGAATTACGTTAAGTACGTTACTAATTTGACTTAATTTCCATAAATTATCAACTTGAAACTAAGCAATACGTTCATTTTTTGAAATTTCTATAAAGCACGCTTTTCGTGTATTTACTGACGTAAAATTCGCTTCTGTTCGTTTTTTTTTCATGATGGAAGCCAAATATTATCTTAAAATCGGTGTTTTGCCTTCAGAGTAAACTTTTAAAGTGAGTTTCTTTATCATCTCAAATGACTATAACTGTAACAATAATTAGGACAGCATTTAACAAATCTTAACCTGTTAAACGTTTAATGTTCTAAGAAATGGCCATAACCAGTTTCAAAGTACGCGCAGTTTATTATTTAAATTAAGTATGATGTAAGTAGTTGAAATCCTTGAACAACTTTGAAGCGGAATACAAAAAATTGCATCACTTCGGGTTGAATTTTTATGATTGGCAAATTATAGATCACGTGTCATAAAACTGATTCTGATTTGAGTTTTGCAATGGTTATTTTTTACAGTTAGATAGACCTAAAGTTAAATGCATGATTATTACGTATCACTTTGAAATCTGCAGGCCGAAGAGAATTTTAATGATGCTTATGTTGAATTCATTACAAATTATTTTAAGATCAATTATTATATCCATTGNTAGCGATATTTATATTTTATTTTAAATTTTAAAATAAAATATATTTAAACTAAGTTGATTATATTTCGATTATTTTCTAAACATATTTTGTTCTCATTTGCTTTGTGTGTGAGGAGGGTAAAATATTTACAGAAATTATTGCGTTGTTTGAAAATAGAATTGAGACTTATCACGAGGAAAGTTAAAAAACTAAATTTCACTTCTATGAAAATAAAGGTGAAATGAAGGTGTTCAATTCAATAGGTCATAAGTTTGAGGATTAGTAAAAACAATCAAGATAAAATAGGAAAGTTAATTAACGTGCAATGAATTCCTGATTAGTTTCTTATTTATCTTTGATTTCTAGTAACGGCCTTGACTTTCTTTATTGCCAATTGTCATTTGAAATTCTACTTTATTTAATACGAACTATCGATCAATTGTAAAGGAAATTTCCACTCACTCATAATTGTTTTTTTAAATTACTTGTTAGGAAATGAATTTATCTAATGCTTCCCAAAGTAAACTGATTAAATTCTAAAGTGTGTTTTTTATTATTTGTAATAAATTTATTAAAAATATACGAAATAAATTCAATTAAAATATGCAGAAATTCCATATTTTAATTTTAATTACGTATTTTATGTCTGTAAAAATGATGTCAACACGAGGCAAAGTAATTTGGTTATCGAAAAATATTACTTGCATTTGTCTGTACTTAAATGACGTTATGACTATAATATATAGGCTATATATATATATTATTTGTTTACTTATTTGTGTCTGTTGTTTGTATGTATATATAGGCAGTATAGTTACTACTTGTTTATTGTATAAAGATATATATAGATATCTGGATATATATAAATTTAATTTTCGACATTCCTTTCTTCTTGTGGGCACTAAATTAAAATATGTTTGGTACATATTGTGGGTTTTTCCGGGATTTCATTGAAGAAAAACGTTCCCGAGGGATGTTTACCTGGAATGGAACACGTGCTCTCGAGGGATGGGTTCTGTCAATTGAATAAGGCAACGCGATATTTGGACAATATGACAAGAAAATATTTTCTGGAAGTAATTTTATAGAAAAATGACACGTAATTGCACATTTGATACGCGATACAAAAATCTTCACATAGATAGAATGTTGGTGAAATGCACAAACATCCGATCCTCGTATGCCCGAGTTCAATTGTTTCATTCCGAGGGCCGTTTCACCGATTATACTTGCATTTCACATTACAACACAGGCTGATGTAAATTTTATTATATGACGTTATCCATCATTTATCGATCGTACATACTTGACCTTAAACGTCATTATATTTGTTTCACTGTAACGAAAACAATTATAATTAACATAAAGCCAAAGAAATTTAGTTCAGTTTATTTGGTTGATACCTTTGCAGCCTGATTGCACCCAGTGCCTGCTAAGAGGAATGAATAACTTGATTTTCATAACATTTAAAAGGTTCACTCGACAATAAATAACATTTATTCTTATAAATTTCCTCATTGCACACGTGTTTTACCAGATATTTGTCGGGAGAATTATAAATGGACCACCCATAATACATAAATATTGGTATAGAATTTCGGTATAAAAGCTTTCCTGTAAGATTTGATTTTACACGAAATCTTCATTTTGACCAGGGCTGTGTAGTCGTGTAAAAATCTACCGACTCCGACTCCGACGGGAGGCGGACTTGTTACCGAAAGATACCCGGAAATTCTGATATCATCACGTGAACTCAGAATAAAAGATTCAATAAATACAGTTCTAATAAAGATAGAACGTAGAAACTTTTTATTTCAAAGCTAAAATATTCCTCTAAGTAATATATAAATATGTATTCGAAAATTTTTACTTTTTCGGCTGTTATATAAAAAAGAGGAAAAGTGAAGCGCTCTGTCAAAAAATGACCCTTTTCAAATTTTTACANAAAAGATTCAATAAATACAGTTCTAATAAAGATAGAACGTAGAAACTTTTTATTTCAAAGCTAAAATATTCCTCTAAGTAATATATATATATGTATTCGAAAATTTTTACTTTTTCGGCTGTTATATAAAAAAGAGGAAAAGTGAAGCGCTCTGTCAAAAAATGACCCTTTTCAAATTTTTACATATTTGGACTCAGAACACCTTGAAATTTCGAGATATGCAAAAGATTTCAGGTTTTTTTCTATATAAGTGGATGTTAGACTGTGTGGGGTGCATGATCTTATTCACCCTGTTTGAAGCATAATAATTTCTGTGGTCAGAGTGGTCAAATCGGAGTCGGATGGTTTAACACAGGAGTTAGTTATTAAACGTGAAAGTGGTTGAACTAAATCTTGTCCCATACATCTTAAGCGAGAACATCTTAACGGGTTTTACTGTACTATTATAAAATGAAAAAAGCTTACTTTGAGGGTAGAGACGAGTTTTATTTTATTTAAAATTTTGAACGCTAATAACGAGTAAAATATTCATTAAGAGATAAGGCACGTGACCACTTTTATGTCTTCACCCTGTCGTCCTTTAATTAAAAACCAAAATTTAATAGTATTAATGCCTTTATATACGCAAGCCACAGAGTCACATTTCGTTATCTCAGGACAAAAAATAAAGAAATTAAACAAAATAGACGCCAACACACACGCAAGCGCGAATTTTTCCTTTTTTATTGACTTTTTTCAGGGATTGGAAAGGTCTCCAAACGTGTAGATTTGTAAAAAAAGCATGAAGGGTCAAATTTGACACGATTCCAATACTTTTCTGTTTTATATACATAACAAGTTGGTAAGTAAAAAGGAGTCGGAATCGGCGGATTTTTTGAGGAGTCGGACTTTACAGCCCTGTTCTTGACAATAGTATTGGTTCTACATTAGAGCATGAAATTATTTTACCATGTCAAATAATAAATTTTTATAAAAACTAAACTATAAACGTGATTACATGATGTTTCTGCCTCACCGACTTAATGAGAATGGAGAATCACTCTTACTTTCTTGGCTCTTACACTATTGAATTGTAGGAAAATTTTTGTATTTAGTAAAATTTTCATTTTCCTTTTACTAAACGAATATTCAAAACAAAAAATTCGTAAATCATAAAAATTTTTTAATTAAAAACTTCACCGCTCACTAACAAAACCGGTTATGGCACACTATCGTCGTTACCCTTAATAACTAAACTATAATATAAATTAAAGTAAGATTTAATTATTAGTACTTATTAGTAATTATTAGTAAGTACTTAGTAAATATTAGTAATTATCAAAATGTACTGAAATTACGAAGACGTTTTAAATGAAAGTGTGCTGTAACTAGTAAAAAACATAAATTAAATTTTCCAAGCTAGAGGGAAGAAATGGGGGAAGTGCGTAGTGCGAAGTTAGTCTTCTATAATAGGAAGACTGTGATCACGTGGAAAAAGACTTTGATTCTAATTGCTATTATTCGGCGCTTGTTGTTTTACGCATAGATATTTGATTATTACGTACAGCATCGAAAATTGCAGAGCAAAGAAAATATTGATCATGTCTCTGTTGAGTTCGTTCCAAATTCTGTTAAGTTTAATTATTATTTTTCTTCTTGTGATATATTTTATAGGAAAAAAATGGAGAAACGGAAGAAAACAACAAGAAAATGATTCGACATCGAACAAATATGGAGAGAATTTGTCTGTATCTGGAGGTAAGCCAGTAATTGAACATTTTTTGTTATTTTAATTTTTAAAATATCATTAATTTAACACAAAAGACTCAACGGCGCTACAGAGCTTTATAGTAGTGCTCAGCCACACGTCTAATGTAAAAGGGCTAAATTTGATGATTAACATCTCCAAGACCATCCAACCGATTTGGATGAAATTTAAAATATTTAGTCCGCGATGAACGATACGGAAGTCTTAAACTTTGAATAAATTCCATCGTTTTGGCAATTCCAAATTTTGTAATTTCGAGTCGATTTACAACGAGAGGAATTTTCGCAACATCAAGCTAGCGGAAAATGTAGAAAATGTCGGCGTACCCTCAAAACTTCTTTGTACAGCCGACCACCTCTTTTCTTGTCCCTTTGAAGGATTTATGTCAAATATCGAGTATTTATAAAATTAAAAGCTCAATTTTTAAATTTTAACATTTTATTCGTCGATTGTCTAACACGTGACATGCGCTTTGCGATTACTTTTAATGCATTATTTATGTTTTAAATATGGAATATTTATGAAAAAATGTCCGATTTTACTTTTGAAGTTCTCATGCGCATATACATAAAAATGTATCGGAATCGCGTCAAATTTCATCTTCGCAGATTTTTGCGAATCTCCACATTCTGAGAATGTTTTTCTACTACTGTATATAAAATGTTTGTGTATCTCTGTTGTTATCTTTTTATTATATTATATTAGAAAAAAAGGTGGTATTATAAAACTCTGCTGGTGTTATGGAACCTCTCCATTTCAAACTGATAATAAATTAACTGAACTGTAGCGGATTGTGGCTGAACTGCGCCAGGCAGACATCCATAGCGAGGGGAAAACTCGTTTCACTTCAGTTAAACGGTTGTTTGTAGTGAATCAGCATATTTGTGCATTTCGAAATCCGAAAGTTCTGAATGATAAGTGAATTTAGTTATTTCTACAATATAAATCTTGTAGTTGATGGTTCGCTGGTGCATGTATTTGGTTCCAGAGACTTAGGGGAACAGTATATATTAACTCCTTGGGACTTTACCAGTTTTTGATATTAATGTAATTAAACGTAAAAAATACTTAAAACTGAAGAAAACAAAAGAAATGTGTTAAAAAATAAATTTTGAAGAAAAAGCTTAAAATTTTATTTTTCTTTGTCACGCCTTTCTGTGAAATGTGACCCGGATGAGTCATTTCTTACACAGCTAAATGACGTTGAACACAGCTAAAGTTAGATTTTCCGGGACATTCTCATAGAAATCTCGACAGGCGATGGGTTTATAGAAGCGTGAATGCCAGCTGGCCGGGTATTTTTAAATATTTTTTAAAAATTACGTTTTTTGTTGCGATTTTCGACCCCGACTTAACTAAACGTATATATAATAAAAATCTATTAATTAAAACAATTAAAAACCTATTGGAGGTCGTTTATGACATCATAAACTAGCTTTAAATAACTTTAACGAAGGAAAATCCGTGCACTACAACTTCAGAACGATGAATGAAATTTGATATCGAAATCCCATTAAAAAACTATTAAAAAGCAACTAAGCGTGAAGCGTGCGTCATTAAAGGTAAATTGAAATCGCGATAAAATTTTTTCGCGTGGGAAAAAAATTTTGAAAAAATTTGGAGACCTAAAAAACATTTCAAAAATCCAAAAAAAAAAATTTTCAAAGATGGCCTTAAGGACCGTTAATCTGTGTGATGTTCACGTTTTTTGAAGTTTGATCTTGACAGACATAAGTTCATTCGAGATGGCGATGCATTGGTGCTTTTAATATGGAACCCAACTTCTTTGAACTCTCTCTTTGCAAGCAAACATTTGTCCGGAGCAATTTGTAAAAATGACACTAGGCAGAAAGCCAATTCTTCCCGAGAATATCGAAAAAGAGCTGCTGGAATATATATTGTTGATGAAAATCATGTTTTTCTATTATAAAAGCATTTTTTCGATAAAATACATTGAATTAAATAATTTTTTAATTATTTAATATTCTTTGTAATATCCTCTTTGTTTTTGGATATATTAAAGCATTATTTGAAAACATACAGTAAGGTTCCATATTACCACTCGGTTTTTCCTAAGCCAACTTTCTGACTTTTTGTACCGAAGTCTTCAAAAATTATACTTATAATTACACTAGCAAAAATCCAATTAGAAAAAATCCAATTAGTTTAAAAGTTACCAGTACTTTTTCGCACAAAAAATGTGGGTGTAGTTATGATAACTTCTTTACAATTCACTATAATGTAATTGGGGTCCATAATACCACCTTCTCTACTGCTTATGCAAAGTGACAGGTCGCTTAAATATAGCGCATCCGTTATGATGTAAAACGAGTTCGCAAACCGTTGTTGCACTTGATAGTTCTTTTAGTTTACTGAATTATCTACAGTACGAGCAAAGAGAATTTAGCAATAAAAATATTTTTTACAACTTAAAAAATACCCAATAATTATTTCAAAATATACATTTTGCATATTCTAACATTGTTAACAAAACTTATTTGTACGAATGCAATATAATACAATTGCTTGTATGAATAAATAGAATATAACAAATGAAAACAAAATACTTATATGATGTACAATACATAGTTATTGAGCTGCGATTCGAAATAACTGTAGGCCTAAAAATTCCTACTATCGATTGACTTCCTTAATTTCAAGAACGTGGTGAAATATACGACGCACGAGACAAGATGTGGACATCTTCTGCACGTGCGGCCCTGAATAACTATAAAAGAACTTTCGTGAAAATCGGAAGTCGTATTATTCCAATTCAAATATTTTCCCCTGAAAGGTATTAGAGAAATGACCGGCACGACTCTGTTGTTAAAGGAAAAGTATGATGTACTGTACAGAGGCAAACAACAACTAATTTGAGTCGAGGTCATATATTTTAAATTAAATAAATGAAAAATATGATAAAAAAAATTACCGCTTTTCAAGCTGACGATGCTCGATATCAACTGTTATTTTTATAACAGACATTAATTTTTCAGAAAATAAAGACAACGGCCAGAAGTTAAAAAAGAGTTTTCCGTCTGTATCCATTTTACCATTTTTGTGGAACATTGTATTTTCTCAACGTGACAAACAATACCACGATTCACACATCGGCAAATGTAAGTCATTAATATTTTATTGAATAATTTCACTGTTTAAAAATACATAAATATTTTTTCGTAACTTTCCAGTTAATAGAAATATCGCTACTGGACTTCCTATGCTATTTACAAACGAGAAAGTCGTCTGTATAAACATATTTGGATATAAATTAAATGTTTTCTTACATCCAGAATATGCAAAGGTAATAAAACATGCCTAGTTATGTAATATATTCATTACGAATGGAAATATTCAGTATTACTTTTTATAGGAAGTGTTACGAAGCAACAGTTTAACACACGATTCTACATTTGATTTCTTCAAGCCACTTTTCGGAGATAACAGTTTTTTTTATCAGGTAATGCATTATTTGATATTTAGTTGAAATATCGTTGTTTACAGTTTTCTGAATTTAATTAAATAAAGTTCTGGCGATAATTGGAGAAGAAGAAGAAAATATTTAGCTCCACATTTTCATTTTCGGAATCTGAAAGATGATCAAAATGTATTTATGGAGCATTCAAACGTCTTAGTGGAGAAACTCAAACAATTGCAGAAGAATGAAAAATTCGATATCCTGGAATGGATGAAATATTGCACTCTCGATATAATTGCAGGTATTACTCTCTAATGTAAAATATTTTATTATGTATTATAAATATCAACTTGTTCATACGTAAACATATAATATTTATTTTGCCCACCTATTGCTCATCACGTAGAAAAAGTATGAAATGAATTTTAAAAAATAATATATATACATGTATATGTCATTGCAACGAAAGTAAGCTACTGAACTGGACGGGGGCAGGAATTCGAACAGTTTTTTACCACTTACACGTGTCACGATAATTACAAACTTAGTCACAGTACGTCTTCCTTTCTTGTATAACTGCTATTTTTATTGACACTATTTTTGTCTAGCGACAGCAGTTAGAACTAAAGCTGACTATAATCATTTTTGCATGGCCTAACTGATTATTTTCCTCTTTCATATATTACTGTTTTCGTTTACTTCGTTCTGCGATGCCTTTCCGAAACTGAATATTATTTTCAAACGACGTATATTTATTTATTTAAAAAATATAAAAATTAATTTATTTTTATGTAGACATAGCAGTGGGAGTTTCTCTACATTCTCAGACTACGAACGATCAAGAATATGTATCCGCAATACACAGGTATGGAAAATTCAGTTCCAGATATATTTCTTCATTTTTCAAATGATATTTACAAATGTAATATTTATATTAAATAATATAAAGGTAGTTTATCTGTGATGAAATTTTTAAAATGTTCGGGTCAACTTTATTAGAAGGAACACGAAACATTTCAAATTTTGATTGTTTATCAATTAAAAGTTTGTACATTATAAATTAAGTGTTATTTCTATACGTGCTGATCGTAATAAAAAGTTGTTAGAACAATGCGTAGAGAAAAGTATCGAGTTTCTAAGCGAATACAACGTGTTCATACAACGTGTTCATTAAATACTAGTAGCCTGGTACGCCCCCTATTGGGCATTATTTACAAATTTCCATGAGGCACGGTTCCTTTGACTTTTTTGTTCCTCTCAATATGCTGTACAGCTCTGTTAAAGTCCCAATGGTAAGATTTACCCTCCGAATAAAGAGATGGCGAACCCCCCCCAACTGTAGCCCCTGTGCAAACAATAAAGTCAAAGTAACCATACCCCTACTCGCTACCCTTTGCGAGATATAAGCTCCTGAAATAATAAATTCCTATTAGAAATATACTGAATTATTTATATTGTTATATTGACCAAATAATAATTTATGGGCCAAATAAATAATAATAATTCATATTGTTAATTTCAATAAAATTTACAATTTTAATTTGAATGTTTGAAATATGACACATGATAGGGGCGTCTCTAGTGTCCGTTATCAAACGGTTACGGGACAGACGGACACCCTTTGAATGGGTTATATATATAGATGTATGAAAGATTTTCAAATTAATTTAATTATCAGATATATCGTTTTAAAGTTCATGTATTTCGTACACGTGAGAGAAAATCTGTAACATGCACGACAAATGTTTGACAAATTAACTTTCCGCAAAGCATACCGTGGTTATAATAAAATAACTAGTGTTTATCCATCTTTGTGTTTTTCTTCTGTTGCCTCAGTACTATACAAGAAGTCTTTATGATAGCGAAAACTTAACGTTTAACCATCCAATCACAATATAAAAATATACAGTCCAGCAACTTATTTTTAATATTTTTCAAAAATTAATTAATTACGATAAGAAATAATTGCAAAGTTTTTTCTTTGCATATATTAAACACAAAAACAAGAAAAAAAGTTTTACACAAATTCATGATTTAAAATAAATTTGATATATTTTAAATTATTTCAATTTAAGAAAATTCTATGTTTTTACAAGAAATATATAATTTGAAATTTTATGTAAATTTAATAGTTGACAGTACTTTATTTTTTATCCAAACTTTAAATTCACATTAATTATTTTTTGATATATTAATAAATTTTTATTAAAATTTAGAATTCTGAAATATTTTTCTGAATGGCTATTAAATCCAATGTACTGGCTTTCTCCAATTTTCTTCATGAGTAAAATAGAAAACAATTGTAAGAGGGACATTGAAATAATTCATCGTTTCGAGGAGAAGGTAAACTCAACTTGTGAATAGAATTTTTGTTTTTATTTAAGTAATTAACGGTTTAATTTAATCCGTAGGTGTTCAACAGAAGAAAAGAAAATTTTGTGAAAAAAATGCAGCAGCAATATTCCTTAGAGAAAGAAGCAGGTAATGAAGAAGAACCAAAGATGAAAGCAAAACAACGTCTTATCGATTCCCTGTTGGATCTTCATGTCAAACATCGTTTAATATCGGAAGAAGACGTTATCAGAGATATGGGAGGCACTATTTTTGCGGTAGGCAAAAATTTACTTAATATCTAATCTACTTAATTTATTAAAGGTGTAATCGAAAATAATTATAAAACAGTTAACTCGGCGACAAAAATTATAATTAACGTAAAACCTGTTTCAAAACTAATCATAATTACTTTCTTGAAATTAGAAATTGTATTTACTTTAAGATGTTCGTAAAATCATTACATTTCATTCATAATTAATTGCTAAAGTAAATAGTATTTGTAATTTCGGATTAATTTATAATTTTTTGACATTTAAAAGTTTGTAGTTTTTAAATTTGAATTTTGTCCTTTTATATTTTTATTATGTGAAATGTAATAGGAAGAAATTTTAGACATAAAACAAAAGGTTTATTAATTACTGTATATTTTGTCTATTTACATACACGCAGGAAATGTATATAAGGTTTTTAATTTCTTCAAAAAGGAATGATTCTTCAAATGAAATAAACCATGATGTGTTACTCTGTAAACAAAGTTTTTTTTTTATTTTATTACTTTTAAAGTTACATTACCGAAATAACAGTTCTGAAATGTAATCGACAGTCTCACCTGTAAACAAAGAAACGACATTTAAAGTTATCAACTCCTTTTTATTATTTATCTTTTCCTGCTTCACCATGTATCGATTTTGCCATATTGTTTTTTCTTATGTCTCATGTCCATGACAGCGGGACGCATGGATAAAGTTTTTTTAAATTGAAATAGAGATTTTTCTCTTTACATCTCTCCCCTGGGGAAGAAAATTTTCAGTATAATTTTTGCTAATCATCTCCATCATCTTCCATTTCACTGTCTTTCCAATACAGGAACTGGCATAAGTTTTGTAATATGGTACAGGTTTGAGTCAGTTTTTCTGTGCCCAGTATCTATCTTGTATATTGTATTTGAAATTTTATCAATAATCTTATACGGCCCCACTTTTAATTCATCTAGCTTTCTCCTGTTTAACTTGTTACCATTTTCTACATACACCATGTCTCCTACATTAAATTCACAGTATTTTAGCTTTTTATCAAATCATATCTTGTTGTAATTGTGTGATTTTATTGTATTCTCTAATGCTATCTTTCTATCCTTATTCCAGTCACTAAGTGATATATCTTTTCTTATTCATTCGGTAAAATTGTAACATCTGTACCATATAAAAGATATCTTGGTGAAAACCCCGTAACGGAGTGGTTTGTTTCGTTGTATTTGTTTACACATTCTTGTGCTATTGTTGACGAAGCTTTCTTCTTTCCTCTTTCATTTATTTTACATCTAATTTTGTTTACTAATGTTTGATTTAGTCTTTCATTCAGACCATTTGAAAATGGTGCATTTACTGCTGTGAATACTATAGGTATGTGCTTGTCTTGTAAGAATTTCTGGAATTCTTTTGAATTAATTCCTGGGTATTGGTCAGTAAGGATCATACCAATATTCTCTGTTTTTGTTATGTCCTGGACTAATTTTATAAAATCACTTGCACTCTGTGTTTTTGATGTTTTAATAAATGCATATCTTGTAAAGTGATCTACCAGCAAATGTAGGTATCTTTTTGTTGATCTTGAACCTCCAAAACCTCCAATTGTGTCAATGGACATTATCTCAAAAGGCTTTGTAGCTGGGCCTAGATGAGACATAAATCCATATTTATTGTGTCCTCGATTTGTTTTTTATACAAATTTCACAGCTCCTACAAACTTTTTTTATATTAGTTGTTAGATTTTTGGCTGTATAGAATGGACTAATTGTGTTCTGCATTTGTTTTATTCCAATATGGCACAGGTTTTCATGTAAATTTTCCAATAGTTTGATGCTGAATTGTTCGGTAAGTATTATTTTTTCTTTTTTTCCAACCTTCTTTAAGTATAATTGTTGTTTTTGAATCAATTTGCTTTTTTTTCTCTGTATTTCTATATTGTTATTTTGATCTGATATAATATCTTCTAATTTACATAAGTTTACAACTTTTAATTGTTCATCTGTATTTGTATTTGATTCTAACACTGGATTTCTACTAAAGCAATCTGCTTCCAAATTTTGTTTTCCAGGTGCATATTTTATTTTAAAATCATATTGTGATAGATAGTATGTCAAATCCCCTAATTCTTCATCAGTTCTTGATTTTAAATTCATGTTCTCTAGTGGTTTGTGGTCTGAATAAACTGTGAATGATTTTCCA
>NW_019386146.1:38354-42818 GCF_000671375.1 Centruroides sculpturatus | reverse complement strand
TTCTTTATATCACAATAATACTTATTCTATAATAGTTTCTAGCCTTATATGTTGATATAAATAGATTTACAATACGCTTCGACAAAAAATCAGAATAATTTATAATAGACCATTTTATAAAAAAAAATGTATAAATAATTTTAGTGTGAATCTTTATTTATTTTATAATGTATGATTTAGAAACTTATTATTTGTCATGTAACACAATACTGGCAAAGAGACATCTGATACAAGCTTACAAGCTTCAGTACAGATACACATCAGTACAGATGACCTTGAAAACAGCTGCTTGTAAAGTTTCGCGGGTTGTTCCCAACAACAGCCTGAGGGGAACTAGGTTTTCTACACACATCTGAACGTGTTACTGTAAAGACTCGCTTGTATTACGTTATTTTCTGATAATTTTTTAAAATTTTTGTGTTATTACTTATATTATATGCTAAACTTAACCTCATGAAACTAACATTGTTTTTTGTGCTTTACAGGAAAAACTTCCACGAAAAATTAAAAAAACTTTTAATACATCAATTTATGAAAAATACATTTCTCAAACATTTTAGCATATAACTTAATTTCCTTTATTAGAAACGAATTGTTTTTCACATAACTAAAAATTGCGACGGATCACCTGACACACGCCACAGTTCGGTGTACTTAGCGTAATGTCCTTCAGAACATCTGTTAATAGAAAGTTGCTGAATATTTTCATACAGATAGCAGGGGAAGACAGGTTTATAGACTGTTGTGCATCAGTTACCATAAAAATTCAAATACATCACGAAATTTTAAAATTTTCTGATGTCATAAACAACATCCAATAGAATATAAAATAAGCTTTGCCCGCGTTATCTCCTCCATAGGCAGGAAATAAGAAAATAGTGAATTTTCAAGAAATTTCCTGGGATGAAAAGAATTTTCCAGGATATTTCCTGGGATGAGAAGAATTTTCCGGGATATTTCCTGGGTTGAAAAAACAACCGAGATGCAGTTTAATAGACCCTGATGTACACAATCCAGGACTTTCCCTTACCTTTTCACTCGTTTTGAAAAACTTCGCTCGTTAATCGAGTCATTTTTAAAACATTTGATTTTCTCGTTATTCGTAGTGCTCGTTAAGCGAGGTTCAATTGTACTAAGCTGTTAAATAAAATATGGCAACATAGAATAGAAAGAAGTAGCGCCATCTGAGCAACAATTGGACTTAGGACAACATAATAATTAATAACATTAATAAATAATATAGGAGTATTAAAATTAATATTAATTAATAACGACAACAACAATGAAGAGAATTATAAATACTAAACAATGACACATGTTATGAAGTTGCGCCATCTGTAGAGAAGAAACGAAAGTAAACAACCTACGTACAGATTTATAGTTGATTTATAATACTTATTTACAAAAGCCAAATGGTTTTCAAATTTATGTCTCTTTGGTGGACGCTTATTTGTTTTAGTGTGAATGTTACCAATACACGACCTTCCTTTCCTAAAACCTGACTGTTCTTCCATTACTAGCTTATTCTTTATTATTTTACTAAATATACAGGCCTATGGTATTTAGAATAGTAATTCCTCTGTATTTTTTTCTTGTATCATTTTAATTTTCCTTTTCTAAATATTAAAGTAACCTTTGCTATTTTTTACAAAAGTGTTACTGATCAAAAGATGAACTGTATGTCTCTGTTGTTATCAGCAAAAAGTATGATGTACCTGGGAAAAACACTAGCGAAATGAATTGAAAATTTTTCTAAATATGCAAATCTATTGTGAAATTTTATTGTGCGTTTTTAGGAAATTTTATTGAAAAATATCGTCCCCAAAGGTTGTTTACCGCGAACAGAGCACGAGGGATGAATTCTATCAATTGAATAAGGCAATGCATTCTCGAAGAATGGGTTGAAGTTAATTAAATATGAAAAAAAAAATTTTCGAAAAGGACTATTATAGAAAAGTTGCAAATAATTCTATTTGATACAAGATACAACAAAACCTTCACATGGGTGTGCTGTTGATGAGGCATATAAATCTCCATTCCTGGTATGCCTGAGTTTAATTGTTTCACAGATTGGGCCGTATCCCCATTTATAGTTGCATTTCACCTTACTACAGGGGCTAATATAAATCTTAAAATTTGATGTGTTTTATGTTTTATGACGTTATTATTACATCCTTTACAGACGATGTGACGTACTTGATTGTAAACATTCTTATATTTGTTTAAGTGTAACGAAAACAATTATAATCAATATAAAAACTACAGGAATTTAATTCAGTTTATTTCACTGATACCTTTGTGACCATTGACTGCAAAGAAGATGAAATTGTTTAATTTTCATAACATTTAAAAGGGCAACTCGACAATAAATAACTTTTATTCTTATAAATTTTCTCGTGGCACATGTATTTTACTAAATATTTGTCGGGACCATAATAAATGGACAAATCAGTATAGATAAACATCAATATAAAATTGCGGTATAAAAGTTTTCATGTTAAATTTGATTTTACGTGAAATCTTCGTCTTGACAAAAGTAAATGTTCTACACTATACAATTAAATTGTAGAAAAATTTTTGTATTCGGTAAAATTTTCATTTCCATTTTCCTAAACTACCATTTTAAACAGGAAATTTGTAAAGCGAAAAAAATTTTAAATGAAAAAATTATTCTAAAAGTAAAAAAGAAAAAAAATGGAAGTAAAATAACCACTGCTCAATAACAGAACCGGTTCGGTTATGACGCAGTTGTCGTCTTCGGTATAGGTAACGTCTTTACCTTTAATAACTCAACCATAAAATAAATTAAAGTAATATTTATTTGTTATATAACTACTATCAAAATGTACTCAAATTACGACTCCGTTTCAAATGAAAATGTGCTGTAACTAATATAAAACATTAAGAAATCTTGTCTAAGTAAAGTCAAATAATATGCAAAGTAGCAAAAATACGCTCTAAAGTCTATATCTATATCTATATATTTATGTCTATATGTATATATTTATATNTTAATATTATTATTATTATGATTATTATATATAATTAAAGCGGGCAAATCGGGTGTTAAAAAATAGTCGTACCTTACTTTTTCGACTTCATACCGAATTCGGTTTCTCTAATGATTATGTAAAATAGTTGTTTGTAAATTTGGAACTTACTTTCGTGGGTTATTATCTGTTTTCAAATTATATTTTTGAGTATTAGTTAATCAAATTCGTTTTATAAACACATTTGAAAGTATTCAAATCAAGTAATGTCTGAGATCATGAACGAAATATTTTGTAATCCGAAATAATTCAAGTCCATAATATCCAAATGACCGAAAACATCGTAAATATACGTCGTTATATTACGACATAAATTGTTTGTCGTAAGTCAAGACAATTCAAGCTAAACGATGTGTATTTAGCTATTATTTCGTCTATCGATCGAAGACATTTGTGTTAATAGAATTAATCTGATAATATCGAATATGGGGGAAAATAATTTTTAGTTTCATTGAGGAACTGACACTTTCCTTTGCAAAGGCGCACATGTATAATATTCTATTCTGATAACCGTGTTAAAATTATAAACAAAATTGTTATAATAAATTATTTAAAAATTTTAATGATTTTCTTTTTTTGTAAACTCTGTGTATTTATGCTAATTTTCATCTATGCTGCTACGTACTGTGAAGTACATTACTAACACTTCACTTTTTTAAAATTAGGCCTAATCTCCAATAGTTATGTTTTGCGCGAGAGTTAACAGTACTCTTCTCTATTGTTATACTGTTTGTAAGTTATCTCTCTGTTATTATGTATGTAGTTATCTGTGCTTTGATATATCTCTGTATTTAACCCGATTATGCTCTGGCGGTATCAGGAGTAAATAAAGATAAAGATAAAGTACGAACAACTATGTGAACTGCTTGCTGCAAGGAATGTGATTGTGCGTTGTAAACTGGCATGACATCAATATGAAAGATGTGCGGCATTCGTGCATTCCATATCCTAATTTTACAAGTTTATTATACAGTATTTATTTTACTGCAAATGTCAATTATATAGAAAGCAATTTTACATTTCTTTTCAACGTATTTTAATATCAGGGTTACGATACAACCGCCCACACCATGTCATGGACTCTTTATTTCCTGGGAAGATTCCACGAAATACAAGAAAAAGTGTATCTAGAATTGCAAGAAGTTTTCAAAAATGATTTCAATCGGGATATTACTATCGATGACCTGACAAAGATGACACGTAATTTATATATATAGTTTATTGTCAAATAATTTAATTTTAAATTTTATTTTTTGAATTTTTTGAAAGCTATTTAAAATTAAAAATATATCTACACATCTATAAGTTATTATATAATGAGCATACATTGAGAACATTTATTAATAATACAGTCGACCCCCCTATAAGATCATAGATACGTTTCATTCTTTAGGAATCTGATTTCTTACGAGTC
>NW_019386146.1:15517-36500 GCF_000671375.1 Centruroides sculpturatus | reverse complement strand
TTCTTTATATCACAATAATACTTATTCTATAATAGTTTCTAGCCTTATATGTTGATATAAATAGATTTACAATACGCTTCGACAAAAAATCAGAATAATTTATAATAGACCATTTTATAAAAAAAAATGTATAAATAATTTTAGTGTGAATCTTTATTTATTTTATAATGTATGATTTAGAAACTTATTATTTGTCATGTAACACAATACTGGCAAAGAGACATCTGATACAAGCTTACAAGCTTCAGTACAGATACACATCAGTACAGATGACCTTGAAAACAGCTGCTTGTAAAGTTTCGCGGGTTGTTCCCAACAACAGCCTGAGGGGAACTAGGTTTTCTACACACATCTGAACGTGTTACTGTAAAGACTCGCTTGTATTACGTTATTTTCTGATAATTTTTTAAAATTTTTGTGTTATTACTTATATTATATGCTAAACTTAACCTCATGAAACTAACATTGTTTTTTGTGCTTTACAGGAAAAACTTCCACGAAAAATTAAAAAAACTTTTAATACATCAATTTATGAAAAATACATTTCTCAAACATTTTAGCATATAACTTAATTTCCTTTATTAGAAACGAATTGTTTTTCACATAACTAAAAATTGCGACGGATCACCTGACACACGCCACAGTTCGGTGTACTTAGCGTAATGTCCTTCAGAACATCTGTTAATAGAAAGTTGCTGAATATTTTCATACAGATAGCAGGGGAAGACAGGTTTATAGACTGTTGTGCATCAGTTACCATAAAAATTCAAATACATCACGAAATTTTAAAATTTTCTGATGTCATAAACAACATCCAATAGAATATAAAATAAGCTTTGCCCGCGTTATCTCCTCCATAGGCAGGAAATAAGAAAATAGTGAATTTTCAAGAAATTTCCTGGGATGAAAAGAATTTTCCAGGATATTTCCTGGGATGAGAAGAATTTTCCGGGATATTTCCTGGGTTGAAAAAACAACCGAGATGCAGTTTAATAGACCCTGATGTACACAATCCAGGACTTTCCCTTACCTTTTCACTCGTTTTGAAAAACTTCGCTCGTTAATCGAGTCATTTTTAAAACATTTGATTTTCTCGTTATTCGTAGTGCTCGTTAAGCGAGGTTCAATTGTACTAAGCTGTTAAATAAAATATGGCAACATAGAATAGAAAGAAGTAGCGCCATCTGAGCAACAATTGGACTTAGGACAACATAATAATTAATAACATTAATAAATAATATAGGAGTATTAAAATTAATATTAATTAATAACGACAACAACAATGAAGAGAATTATAAATACTAAACAATGACACATGTTATGAAGTTGCGCTATCTGTAGAGAAGAAACGAAAGTAAACAACCTACGTACAGATTTATAGTTGATTTATAATACTTATTTACAAAAGCCAAATGGTTTTCAAATTTATGTCTCTTTGGTGGACGCTTATTTGTTTTAGTGTGAATGTTACCAATACACGACCTTCCTTTCCTAAAACCTGACTGTTCTTCCATTACTAGCTTATTCTTTATTATTTTACTAAATATACAGGCCTATGGTATTTAGAATAGTAATTCCTCTGTATTTTTTTCTTGTATCATTTTAATTTTCCTTTTCTAAATATTAAAGTAACCTTTGCTATTTTTTACAAAAGTGTTACTGATCAAAAGATGAACTGTATGTCTCTGTTGTTATCAGCAAAAAGTATGATGTACCTGGGAAAAACACTAGCGAAATGAATTGAAAATTTTTCTAAATATGCAAATCTATTGTGAAATTTTATTGTGCGTTTTTAGGAAATTTTATTGAAAAATATCGTCCCCAAAGGTTGTTTACCGCGAACAGAGCACGAGGGATGAATTCTATCAATTGAATAAGGCAATGCATTCTCGAAGAATGGGTTGAAGTTAATTAAATATGAAAAAAAAAATTTTCGAAAAGGACTATTATAGAAAAGTTGCAAATAATTCTATTTGATACAAGATACAACAAAACCTTCACATGGGCGTGCTGTTGATGAGGCATATAAACCTCCAATCCTGGTATGCCTGAGTTTAATTGTTTCACAGATTGGGCGGTATCCCCATTTATAGTTGCATTTCACCTTACTACAGGGGCTAATATAAATCTTAAAATTTGATGTGTTTTATGTTTTATGACGTTATTATTACATCCTTTACAGACGATGTGACGTACTTGATTGTAAACATTCTTATATTTGTTTAAGTGTAACGAAAACAATTATAATCAATATAAAAACTACAGGAATTTAATTCAGTTTATTTCACTGATACCTTTGTGACCATTGACTGCAAAGAAGATGAAATTGTTTAATTTTCATAACATTTAAAAGGGCAACTCGACAATAAATAACTTTTATTCTTATAAATTTTCTCGTGGCACATGTATTTTACTAAATATTTGTCGGGACCATAATAAATGGACAAATCAGTATAGATAAACATCAATATAAAATTGCGGTATAAAAGTTTTCATGTTAAATTTGATTTTACGTGAAATCTTCGTCTTGACAAAAGTAAATGTTCTACACTATACAATTAAATTGTAGAAAAATTTTTGTATTCGGTAAAATTTTCATTTCCATTTTCCTAAACTACCATTTTAAACAGGAAATTTGTAAAGCGAAAAAAAATTTTAAATGAAAAAATTATTCTAAAAGTAAAAAAGAAAAAAAATGGAAGTAAAATAACCACTGCTCAATAACAGAACCGGTTCGGTTATGACGCAGTTGTCGTCTTCGGTATAGGTAACGTCTTTACCTTTAATAACTCAACCATAAAATAAATTAAAGTAATATTTACTTGTTATATAACTACTATCAAAATGTACTCAAATTACGACTCCGTTTCAAATGAAAATGTGCTGTAACTAATATAAAACATTAAGAAATCTTGTCTAAGTAAAGTCAAATAATATGCAAAGTAGCAAAAATACGCTCTAAAGTCTATATCTATATCTATATATTTATGTCTATATGTATATATTTATATATATATATATATACTAGCTGCAAGGACTCGCTTCGCTGAACTTTTATTTGTAAGCAAAAAGTAACTATAGTGAAGATAAACATAATTACATTATAGCCAATCTTACCTGTTTTCACAGAATGCAAGAATTAGGTCCCTTGTTTCCAGACTAATTAGAGACCTGGTCCCGATTCTATTTCTGAACGTCTCTTTTTCCCGTCAAGTTAAACGAACTATTTTCAACGTTTCTGAAACGTTTACAATCGTTCTATAAGCGAACCAATATTCGAATTTTATGATCGAATTTAATTCGAACAAATTCGAACAAAACATTCGAATATTGGTTCGATTATAGAACGATCGTAAACGTTCCAGAAACGTTGAAAATAGTTCGTTTGACTGGATGTGAATAGGAGGCGTTCAGAAATAAAATCGAGCATATTTTTATGCTCATGTAAAAATTCTGTGAAAACATCTGGAAACGGAAGATCTAATTTTTGCATTTTGTGAAAACGGATAAGATTGGCTATAATGTAATAACAGTATCTTAATCTTCACTATCATTACTTTTTGCACACTAATAAAAATCCAGCGAAGCAAGTCCTTGCAGCTAGTATATATATATAAATAAACGTGTGTGTCCTTATATTTCACTTTTCCGAAAAAACTACACATTGCACATGAATGCTGTTTGTATGTGGTGGTAGCCCCAAGTCTCCATTCGTGCACTATGGGGTTTCGTCTCGATAGCTATAAGGGTGCGGGAGATATGTGGCTGAAAGTGGTTAAAAGTGGTTTTCTATTTCAAATGTTATGTTCGAATTTGTTCGAATTTATTTCGAACAATATTCGAATTTGAATTCGAACTTAAAATTCGAATATCGGTTCAATTATAAAACGATTGTAAACGTTCCAGAAAATTGATTAAATTGAAAATAGTTTGTTTGACTGGACGTAAAAATTCTCTAATTAGTCTGGAAATGGGATACCAAATTCTTGCATTCTGTGAAAGTGGGTAAAATTGACTATAATGTAATTATCTTAATTTTCACTATCGTTACTTTTTGCCCACAAATAAAAACCCAGCGAAGCGGGTCCTTGCAGCTAGTAAAGAATATAGTTAATTTTTAACGTTTGTTTACATTGTGACTTTGAACACGTGGGTTGGTTCTTCGCGGAAAAATCCAGACTAGATGGTTCTGAAAAAACTGTCATTCGTTGAACTTGATTCTGTCATAATATAAATTACCAATTAGAGCGTAATAAACGTAGAAATAAAGATTCTAAAGCTAATTAACAGCAAGAACATTTCCCATAGACTTACTATAGTGAAGTGGAGTTTCTTAAGAATATTTATTGCTAGATAATTTTAAAAACATATTCACATGCCTAAATATTGTCGAATTTCCTAATTTAATGTCAGAAACGTTAAGTCAGTTGATTAGAGCTAAAAAAACGATTTAAAAAGCGAATTTATTGTGATTGTTTACGTTTTACTTCGAAGGTTGGAGGCGGGACTTCTCGCAGCAATTTTTCCTTTCACAAGTCTGTGATTAGTTACAGTAATGTGAACAAAAACAGAAGATGCCCAATAAAACTGTAAAAGGAGTTTTCCTTTCATTGTTTTCAACCGACTGCAAAGATTTACTGTAAATGGTAGGGGAGTGTATTTGCCAAAATATTTATGGCCCAATGGTGGTAACAAAACATTTATTGGCTTAAACAAAGTCAATCAACCTACAAAATAGCAAATCGAAGCTGCGATCACTGGAAAAGTCGAGTATAACGCAAATTAATCGAATTTTTTGATAATTTTTTTTTTAATTTGAATTTTCTAAAAAGTAGCAAAAATGAAATTGTTAGATATATATGTTTTAGATCAAACAAAAGAAAACAGCACCTTTGTAAACACACGTAAATGATTTTACCATCTATTTACATATTCTTAATAAAAGACAGGCAGACAGAAAAATTGAAATTTATAGATTTACAAGTATTTAAAATTGCAGCCCAAAAACATAGTTGAAATTTTAAAAAATATATATCGAAAGAAAAGAATTTTTAGCGAAAAAGATGCACGCAATGATTGCGATGTACGATAGTGATTATCGCGAGCGTGTTTTTTCTGACGAATTTTTTCCTACCTGATGGCTCGCACAGCGTTTATGAGACGCCGACAGTTTTGGACTTTTTTTTTTTCCGAGTAAACTCGACGCGCACTGAAAATGTTATTTATTGCATTTTTTGCAGCTCGAAAAAATTAAAGAACTTGAATTTTTTGAAAAATTTCGGGAAAATTCTGCTAAAAAACTGTCACCAGGCATCTCACACACAGCATGCGATTTGGGAAAAAGTTTATTTTTCTTATTTGTAAACTCTATTGACAATCTTTTTTTCCTACTGTTGGAGTCAAGTTCTTCATCTAACTTTAGCAAGTAAGTTTATTATAATTTTATTTATTCTGGAGAATATTCTGTAATTTTTAGCGTATTACAGAAAAATAAGACGGATTTTTAGATTATTTTCCTCATTTGTAGAATGTCTGATGGCGTTTCTGAAAGCGGATCAGAGAGTTACATACTTAGCATAGATGACTCTAGCAGTTCGGACGACTCAGAAAGAGATGCCGCTAGAATGTGGTGTGATGCTGACGCCACTACTTTCCCAATGCCTCCTCCACGGTTTTCATTCACTGAAACTCCTAGACGTCGTTTTTCTAGTAATGAAGTAACAGAACCGTTAGAGTAGTCCATATTATTTTTTGACAACGATTTGTTAAATGATATTACTTCAGAAACGAATAGGTACGCCGTAACGAAACCACAGACATACAGGAACCAGTGGAAACCTGTTTCCGTAGAGGAAATGTTCATGTTTTTTAGTGTCATATTATTACAAGGCATAATTCATAAACCAGATGAGAAAATGTATTGGACCACGAACGAAACACTTTCCACGCTAATTTTTCGAAGATTAATGTCAAGAAATCGTTTTTTGGAAATAAAACAAAATTTGCATTTTAGTAATAATCAAAATTATAATCCCCGAACCTATCCAAACCCTAAACTGAATAAAATTTGGCTAATAGTTGGAAATTTACGTTCAAAATTTTTGCGTCTCTACGTTTCAGACAGGGATATAGTGGTGGATGAGAGTTTAATGTTATTCAAAGGACACAACGTGGAGTCAATACATGCCTATCAAAAGGTCTTGTTTCGGTGTGAAATTCTACATGTTATGCGAGTCCTCATCAGGCTATTTGTATAATTTCATAACTTATATCGGAAAAAACACAGTTTTCAACGAAAAATATACAGATATGCCTGTAACATCAAAAATAGTGTTATCATCAGCGGACTCGCTGTTAGGCAAGGACTATTGTCTAACAACAGATAATTTTTATTCTTCCCCACATTTAGCTGATTATCTGATTAGGTCCAAACGGATTTCTTCGGCACTGTGCGGACGACCAGACAACAGGTCCCGGCTGAGGTTAGAAATAAAAAATTGAAAAAGGGAGAAACAGTGGCGATGAAGAGAGGTAAAGTGATGATTATGAAGTGGCAAGACAAAAGAGCTGTCACTTTACTCTCTTCGGTCCACAACCCAGCAATGGTAAGCAAAGAAACTCATGCCGGTAAAATAGTTATAAAGCCACAGGTTGTTGTTGACTATAACGACACAATGATAGGTGTTGACGTTTCAGATCAGCATCTTCGAGATTATCCAGTGGCGAGAAAAAGAGGGAAGAAATTTTACAAAAAAGCATTTTTTCATTCATTGGATATTTGTACGTTTAATGCTTTTGTTTTTTATAAAAAAAATGGTGGCATAATGGATCATCTGGAGTTTAGAATTAACGTTATTGAAAGAATTATAGAGGAATATCACACCGAAACGATGGTTACAAGACATGGTGAGTTGAGAAATTCAGGTCTGAGAATTCCAGGTCCACTTAGACTTACGGAAAGACATTTCCCGGACGTTCTTTTGGCGACCGACAGAAAAAAAGCTCCCACTAGACACTGCGCCGTATGCAAAACTGTAAGCATGACAGTGCAGGGAAAAAAATATCAATAAGAAAGGAGGCGAGATACTATTGCAAAGCTTGCGATGTGCCTTTGTGTGCAGTACCCTGTTTTCAAATATACCACACAGTGGAAAATTATTTTAAAAAATTACTCTTATCTTTTTAATATGACTTTGGAGGTTGCAGAACGTATTAAATTACTTTAAAAAATGTAAAATAATTATATCATTTGATTTCATGATATTCTGTATATCTTAAAAATAATTAATTTTGTCCCGGAATTTCGCAGAATCACGGGAAACAGTTCACTTTTATTCCGGAATCCCGGTAAAAGCGAAAGGCCGAGAAATGAGAAACCCACCAGCAAGTTTTCGCTATTCATTGTCAAATAAATTTATCCCCATTTAATAAATCTTTTCGTTTTCTACAATTACTAAATAAATTAACAAAATAATTAAACAATTCACATTTAACATTTCTTGCGTTAATTAACTCATTGCATACTAGTAGATATTTTTGCTTTCAAATTCATTGCTTGTATGCAAAATTGTCCATTTAAATAATAAATATCAACAAGTATTTTACTACAGGATATCCCATTATGGATGGCATTAGAAAGTATTTTACATTCTGTACTGGCATATTCCAAAATTATAGTATGTAGTTCAGCTGATGAGAATGTGACTTTCAGCAGTGTGAATTTCATAAAAATAATTTATAATAAATATCGTTTTTGTTTGTATATGTCTATTCTAGCTGTTACCCGCGACTTCATCCGCGAAGGTTTTGCAAGCAAACCCCATTTACATTCAATACTTCAATAACGATAGTAATTGTTATATAACACCTACCGCTGAAGAGAATTGCCGAGAATCAGTCAGTCAGTCAGTCATTCATTCAGTCAGTAAGGACAAGTAATTTTATATATTTAGATTTAATTAAGATATCTAAATATATAAAATTGCTTGACCTGACTGACTCACTGATTCATCATCGCCCAGAGCAAACCGCTGAATCTAAAGAAATGAAATTTGGTACGCATTTAGGATACGTCATGAAAACGTACATTAAGAAGGGATTTTTCGAAATTCCCCCGCGAGGGGAGAGGGAGAGAATTAAGGCTTAACCGGACGAGCGGCTTCTACTGTACTATTTTACATGAGAGTTTTTGTTTTCAACTACGTTTTGTTCTTCGTTTAGTACTTAGGTGTATAAAATTGATAACATTTCAGACATTGTTATAAATATTTTTATATATTCCGATTTTTTAACCAAATGATCGAACCGTTATAAATTCGAATTTGTTATTGCATATTGGTTAGATAATAGAACGATTGTAAACGTTCCAGAATATTAATCAAATTGAAAACATTTCGTTTGATTCTCGGCAATTCTCATCATTNTGTTTGACGGAGTTGAATTGTTTGGACCACGTGGCATGAAAAATTTTGTCAAGGTTTTGATGAAAATGTGCAGACAACTGAACGTGTGAAAGAAGACCACTGAGTCAAGACCGTTTACACGTGCAACTAAGGCGTTACATGCAACTATCTATGTTGCTGACGTTGATGTCCACACATCATTTGTATGTTGTGATTGGATAATCTAAATTAGCAAGCAGTGACACAAGTGAGACTTTATTAAACTAATTTTTTCTCATTTTTTCGTTAAGGCGTGAAATATTATTTTGTATCGTAAATGATACTTGAAATATTATAACGTACTGAAAATGTACTAAAAATCTAAATGTACTTTTAATTTACTGGAAAGGGCAAAATGTACCAGAAAAGTTCAAATGTACTAGAAACGGCAACACTGATCTGAACGTGTTACTGCAAATACTCGCTTGTATTACGTTATTTTCTGATAATTTTTAAAAAGTTTTTTTGTTATTACTTATATTATATGCTAAACTTAACCTCATTAACCTAACATTGTTTTTTGTGCTTTACAGAAAAAACTTCCACGAAAAATTAAAAAAACTTTTAATACATCAATTTATGAAAAATACATTTCTCAAACATTTTAGCATATAACTTAATTTCCTTTATTACATATTATTTAGAAACGAATTGTTTTTCATATAACAAAATGTTGCGACGGATCACGTGACACACGCCATAGTTCGGTGTACTTAGCGTAATGTCCTCCAGAACATCTGTTAAGTGGTCTCCGTAGCCGCTCATAGCGGTGACCAGACCCTAAACACTGGGAAGTTCGGTCGTGGGTTCGCGCCGCGATCGGACAGGCTGGCTGCAAGGAGTTTTCCGGGTTTTCTCCTTGCCAATAACGACTGAATAAGAGGCCAGTTCCCCTTAAAAGTCCTCCCGGAAGGCATTATTTCCCGCGCGTGCGTATAAGCCGTTAGATACGGCCGGCTCTTCGGTCGCATAGCGATCAATAACTCTCGTCTCTCGGAGAAAAAGCGTATCAGGCTATAGTCTCCATATAAACCAAGGGAGTAGAAATAGAAATAGAACATCTGTTAATAAAAAGTCGCTGAATATTCTCATACAGATAGCAGGGGAAGACCGGTTTCTAGACGGATGTGCATCAGTTACCGTAAAATTTCAAATACATCACTACATTTTCAATCATCTATACTTTTTCAATCGGCTAAGCTTTGCCGGAGTTATCTCCTCCATAGGCAGGAAATAAGAAAAAAGTGAATTTTCAAGAAATTTCCTGGGATAAGAAAAATTTTCTGGGATATTTCCTGGGTTGAAAAAATAACCGGAATGCAGTTTAATAAACCCTAATTCACACAATCCGTGACTTCCCCTTACCTTTTCACTCGTTTTGAAAAACTTCGCATGTTAATCGAGTCATTTTTAAAACATTTGATTTTCTCGTTATTCGAAGTTCTCGTTAAGCAAGGTTCAATTGTACTAAGCTGTTAAATAAAATATGGCAACACAGAATGGAAAGAAGTAGTGCCATCTGAGCAACAATTGGACTTAGGACAACATAATAATAACATTAATAAATAATATAGGAATATTAAAATTAATATTAATTAATAACGACAACAACAATGAAGAGAATTATAAATACTAAACAATGACACATGTTATGAAGTTGCGCTATCTGTAGAGAAGAAACGAAAGTAAACAACCTACGTACAGATTTATAGTTGATTTATAATACTTATTTACAAAAGCCAAATGGTTTTCAAATTTATGTCTCTTTGGTGGACGCTTATTTGTTTTAGTGTGAATGTTACCAATACACGACCTTCCTTTCCTAAAACCTGACTGTTCTTCCATTACTAGCTTATTCTTTATTATTTTACTAAATATACAGGCCTATGGTATTTAGAATAGTAATTCCTCTGTATTTTTTTCTTGTATCATTTTAATTTTCCTTTTCTAAATATTAAAGTAACCTTTGCTATTTTTTACAAAAGTGTTACTGATCAAAAGATGAACTGTATGTCTCTGTTGTTATCAGCAAAAAGTATGATGTACCTGGGAAAAACACTAGCGAAATGAATTGAAAATTTTTCTAAATATGCAAATCTATTGTGAAATTTTATTGTGCGTTTTTAGGAAATTTTATTGAAAAATATCGTCCCCAAAGGTTGTTTACCGCGAACAGAGCACGAGGGATGAATTCTATCAATTGAATAAGGCAATGCATTCTCGAAGAATGGGTTGAAGTTAATTAAATATGAAAAAAAAAATTTTCGAAAAGGACTATTATAGAAAAGTTGCAAATAATTCTATTTGATACAAGATACAACAAAACCTTCACATGGGCGTGCTGTTGATGAGGCATATAAACCTCCAATCCTGGTATGCCTGAGTTTAATTGTTTCACAGATTGGGCGGTATCCCCATTTATAGTTGCATTTCACCTTACTACAGGGGCTAATATAAATCTTAAAATTTGATGTGTTTTATGTTTTATGACGTTATTATTACATCCTTTACAGACGATGTGACGTACTTGATTGTAAACATTCTTATATTTGTTTAAGTGTAACGAAAACAATTATAATCAATATAAAAACTACAGGAATTTAATTCAGTTTATTTCACTGATACCTTTGTGACCATTGACTGCAAAGAAGATGAAATTGTTTAATTTTCATAACATTTAAAAGGGCAACTCGACAATAAATAACTTTTATTCTTATAAATTTTCTCGTGGCACATGTATTTTACTAAATATTTGTCGGGACCATAATAAATGGACAAATCAGTATAGATAAACATCAATATAAAATTGCGGTATAAAAGTTTTCATGTTAAATTTGATTTTACGTGAAATCTTCGTCTTGACAAAAGTAAATGTTCTACACTATACAATTAAATTGTAGAAAAATTTTTGTATTCGGTAAAATTTTCATTTCCATTTTCCTAAACTACCATTTTAAACAGGAAATTTGTAAAGCGAAAAAAAATTTTAAATGAAAAAATTATTCTAAAAGTAAAAAAGAAAAAAAATGGAAGTAAAATAACCACTGCTCAATAACAGAACCGGTTCGGTTATGACGCAGTTGTCGTCTTCGGTATAGGTAACGTCTTTACCTTTAATAACTCAACCATAAAATAAATTAAAGTAATATTTACTTGTTATATAACTACTATCAAAATGTACTCAAATTACGACTCCGTTTCAAATGAAAATGTGCTGTAACTAATATAAAACATTAAGAAATCTTGTCTAAGTAAAGTCAAATAATATGCAAAGTAGCAAAAATACGCTCTAAAGTCTATATCTATATCTATATATTTATGTCTATATGTATATATTTATATATATATATATATACTAGCTGCAAGGACTCGCTTCGCTGAACTTTTATTTGTAAGCAAAAAGTAACTATAGTGAAGATAAACATAATTACATTATAGCCAATCTTACCTGTTTTCACAGAATGCAAGAATTAGGTCCCTTGTTTCCAGACTAATTAGAGACCTGGTCCCGATTCTATTTCTGAACGTCTCTTTTTCCCGTCAAGTTAAACGAACTATTTTCAACGTTTCTGAAACGTTTACAATCGTTCTATAAGCGAACCAATATTCGAATTTTATGATCGAATTTAATTCGAACAAATTCGAACAAAACATTCGAATATTGGTTCGATTATAGAACGATCGTAAACGTTCCAGAAACGTTGAAAATAGTTCGTTTGACTGGATGTGAATAGGAGGCGTTCAGAAATAAAATCGAGCATATTTTTATGCTCATGTAAAAATTCTGTGAAAACATCTGGAAACGGAAGATCTAATTTTTGCATTTTGTGAAAACGGATAAGATTGGCTATAATGTAATAACAGTATCTTAATCTTCACTATCATTACTTTTTGCACACTAATAAAAATCCAGCGAAGCAAGTCCTTGCAGCTAGTATATATATATAAATAAACGTGTGTGTCCTTATATTTCACTTTTCCGAAAAAACTACACATTGCACATGAATGCTGTTTGTATGTGGTGGTAGCCCCAAGTCTCCATTCGTGCACTATGGGGGTTCGTCTCGATAGCTATAAGGGTGCGGGAGATATGTGGCTGAAAGTGGTTAAAAGTGGTTTTCTATTTCAAATGTTATGTTCGAATTTGTTCGAATTTATTTCGAACAATATTCGAATTTGAATTCGAACTTAAAATTCGAATATCGGTTCAATTATAAAACGATTGTAAACGTTCCAGAAAATTGATTAAATTGAAAATAGTTTGTTTGACTGGACGTAAAAATTCTCTAATTAGTCTGGAAATGGGATACCAAATTCTTGCATTCTGTGAAAGTGGGTAAAATTGACTATAATGTAATTATCTTAATTTTCACTATCGTTACTTTTTGCCCACAAATAAAAACCCAGCGAAGCGGGTCCTTGCAGCTAGTAAAGAATATAGTTAATTTTTAACGTTTGTTTACATTGTGACTTTGAACACGTGGGTTGGTTCTTCGCGGAAAAATCCAGACTAGATGGTTCTGAAAAAACTGTCATTCGTTGAACTTGATTCTGTCATAATATAAATTACCAATTAGAGCGTAATAAACGTAGAAATAAAGATTCTAAAGCTAATTAACAGCAAGAACATTTCCCATAGACTTACTATAGTGAAGTGGAGTTTCTTAAGAATATTTATTGCTAGATAATTTTAAAAACATATTCACATGCCTAAATATTGTCGAATTTCCTAATTTAATGTCAGAAACGTTAAGTCAGTTGATTAGAGCTAAAAAAACGATTTAAAAAGCGAATTTATTGTGATTGTTTACGTTTAACTTCGAAGGTTGGAGGCGGGACTTCTCGCAGCAATTTTTCCTTTCACAAGTCTGTGATTAGTTACAGTAATGTGAACAAAAACAGAAGATGCCCAATAAAACTGTAAAAGGAGTTTTCCTTTCATTGTTTTCAACCGACTGCAAAGATTTACTGTAAATGGTAGGGGAGTGTATTTGCCAAAATATTTATGGCCCAATGGTGGTAACAAAACATTTATTGGCTTAAACAAAGTCAATCAACCTACAAAATAGCAAATCGAAGCTGCGATCACTGGAAAAGTCGAGTATAACGCAAATTAATCGAATTTTTTGATAATTTTTTTTTAAATTTGAATTTTCTAAAAAGTAGCAAAAATGAAATTGTTAGATATATATGTTTTAGATCAAACAAAAGAAAACAGCACCTTTGTAAACACACGTAAATGATTTTACCATCTATTTACATATTCTTAATAAAAGACAGGCAGACAGAAAAATTGAAATTTATAGATTTACAAGTATTTAAAATTGCAGCCCAAAAACATAGTTGAAATTTTAAAAAATATATATCGAAAGAAAAGAATTTTTAGCGAAAAAGATGCACGCAATGATTGCGATGTACGATAGTGATTATCGCGAGCGTGTTTTTTCTGACGAATTTTTTCCTACCTGATGGCTCGCACAGCGTTTATGAGACGCCGACAGTTTTGGACTTTTTTTTTCCGAGTAAACTCGACGCGCACTGAAAATGTTATTTATTGCATTTTTTGCAGCTCGAAAAAATTAAAGAACTTGAATTTTTTGAAAAATTTCGGGAAAATTCTGCTAAAAAACTGTCACCAGGCATCTCACACACAGCATGCGATTTGGGAAAAAGTTTATTTTTCTTATTTGTAAACTCTATTGACAATCTTTTTTTCCTACTGTTGGAGTCAAGTTCTTCATCTAACTTTAGCAAGTAAGTTTATTATAATTTTATTTATTCTGGAGAATATTCTGTAATTTTTAGCGTATTACAGAAAAATAAGACGGATTTTTAGATTATTTTCCTCATTTGTAGAATGTCTGATGGCGTTTCTGAAAGCGGATCAGAGAGTTACATACTTAGCATAGATGACTCTAGCAGTTCGGACGACTCAGAAAGAGATGCCGCTAGAATGTGGTGTGATGCTGACGCCACTACTTTCCCAATGCCTCCTCCACGGTTTTCATTCACTGAAACTCCTAGACGTCGTTTTTCTAGTAATGAAGTAACAGAACCGTTAGAGTACTCCATATTATTTTTTGACAACGATTTGTTAAATGATATTACTTCAGAAACGAATAGGTACGCCGTAACGAAACCACAGACATACAGGAACCAGTGGAAACCTGTTTCCGTAGAGGAAATGTTCATGTTTTTTAGTGTCATATTATTACAAGGCATAATTCATAAACCAGATGAGAAAATGTATTGGACCACGAACGAAACACTTTCCACGCTAATTTTTCGAAGATTAATGTCAAGAAATCGTTTTTTGGAAATAAAACAAAATTTGCATTTTAGTAATAATCAAAATTATAATCCCCGAACCTATCCAAACCCTAAACTGAATAAAATTTGGCTAATAGTTGGAAATTTACGTTCAAAATTTTTGCGTCTCTACGTTTCAGACAGGGATATAGTGGTGGATGAGAGTTTAATGTTATTCAAAGGACACAACGTGGAGTCAATACATGCCTATCAAAAGGTCTTGTTTCGGTGTGAAATTCTACATGTTATGCGAGTCCTCATCAGGCTATTTGTATAATTTCATAACTTATATCGGAAAAAACACAGTTTTCAACGAAAAATATACAGATATGCCTGTAACATCAAAAATAGTGTTATCATCAGCGGACTCGCTGTTAGGCAAGGACTATTGTCTAACAACAGATAATTTTTATTCTTCCCCACATTTAGCTGATTATCTGATTAGGTCCAAACGGATTTCTTCGGCACTGTGCGGACGACCAGACAACAGGTCCCGGCTGAGGTTAGAAATAAAAAATTGAAAAAGGGAGAAACAGTGGCGATGAAGAGAGGTAAAGTGATGATTATGAAGTGGAAAGACAAAAGAGCTGTCACTTTACTCTCTTCGGTCCACAACCCAGCAATGGTAAGCAAAGAAACTCATGCCGGTAAAATAGTTATAAAGCCACAGGTTGTTGTTGACTATAACGACACAATGATAGGTGTTGACGTTTCAGATCAGCATCTTCGAGATTATCCAGTGGCGAGAAAAAGAGGGAAGAAATTTTACAAAAAAGCATTTTTTCATTCATTGGATATTTGTACGTTTAATGCTTTTGTTTTTTATAAAAAAAATGGTGGCATAATGGATCATCTGGAGTTTAGAATTAACGTTATTGAAAGAATTATAGAGGAATATCACACCGAAACGATGGTTACAAGACATGGTGAGTTGAGAAATTCAGGTCTGAGAATTCCAGGTCCACTTAGACTTACGGAAAGACATTTCCCGGACGTTCTTTTGGCGACCGACAGAAAAAAAGCTCCCACTAGACACTGCGCCGTATGCAAAACTGTAAGCATGACAGTGCAGGGAAAAAAATATCAATAAGAAAGGAGGCGAGATACTATTGCAAAGCTTGCGATGTGCCTTTGTGTGCAGTACCCTGTTTTCAAATATACCACACAGTGGAAAATTATTTTAAAAAATTACTCTTATCTTTTTAATATGACTTTGGAGGTTGCAGAACGTATTAAATTACTTTAAAAAATGTAAAATAATTATATCATTTGATTTCATGATATTCTGTATATCTTAAAAATAATTAATTTTGTCCCGGAATTTCGCAGAATCACGGGAAACAGTTCACTTTTATTCCGGAATCCCGGTAAAAGCGAAAGGCCGAGAAATGAGAAACCCACCAGCAAGTTTTCGCTATTCATTGTCAAATAAATTTATCCCCATTTAATAAATCTTTTCGTTTTCTACAATTACTAAATAAATTAACAAAATAATTAAACAATTCACATTTAACATTTCTTGCGTTAATTAACTCATTGCATACTAGTAGATATTTTTGCTTTCAAATTCATTGCTTGTATGCAAAATTGTCCATTTAAATAATAAATATCAACAAGTATTTTACTACAGGATATCCCATTATGGATGGCATTAGAAAGTATTTTACATTCTGTACTGGCATATTCCAAAATTATAGTATGTAGTTCAGCTGATGAGAATGTGACTTTCAGCAGTGTGAATTTCATAAAAATAATTTATAATAAATATCGTTTTTGTTTGTATATGTCTATTCTAGCTGTTACCCGCGACTTCATCCGCGAAGGTTTTGCAAGCAAACCCCATTTACATTCAATACTTCAATAACGATAGTAATTGTTATATAACACCTACCGCTGAAGAGAATTGCCGAGAATCAGTCAGTCAGTCAGTCATTCATTCAGTCAGTAAGGACAAGTAATTTTATATATTTAGATTTAATTAAGATATCTAAATATATAAAATTGCTTGACCTGACTGACTCACTGATTCATCATCGCCCAGAGCAAACCGCTGAATCTAAAGAAATGAAATTTGGTACGCATTTAGGATACGTCATGAAAACGTACATTAAGAAGGGATTTTTCGAAATTCCCCCGCGAGGGGAGAGGGAGAGAATTAAGGCTTAACCGGACGAGCGGCTTCTACTGTACTATTTTACATGAGAGTTTTTGTTTTCAACTACGTTTTGTTCTTCGTTTAGTACTTAGGTGTATAAAATTGATAACATTTCAGACATTGTTATAAATATTTTTATATATTCCGATTTTTTAACCAAATGATCGAACCGTTATAAATTCGAATTTGTTATTGCATATTGGTTAGATAATAGAACGATTGTAAACGTTCCAGAATATTAATCAAATTGAAAACATTTCGTTTGATTCTCGGCAATTCTCATCATTCTCAAGTGGTAGGTGATATATAACAATTACTATGGTTATTGAAATACTGAATATAAATAGGGTTTGCTTGCAAAACTTCTGCGGGCGAAATCGCGGGTAACAGCTAGTTTTAATATAAATTAGATTTCACCTTTTAAAAATTTACGAATGGCATGCATTAAAATTATTTTTATTAATATTAATACAAAGTATTATATTATAGTTTTTCATACAGGCGTTATCTTCGTTTACAATTTTCGGTAAAAAAGAAGGACAAAGCTAGAAATATAGAAAATCACGAGTTGAAAAAGCAAAAGTTTGGCTTAGATATAACTCTAGATAAAAGTAAATTTTTCGAAAATTCACAAGTTTAACATTAATTTATGAAGTTGGTAAAATTTTAAACTATATTGATGAGTTTATCTATATCTATATCTATATTAAAAAATGGACGTGTGTCTCTATATTTCACTTTTCCGCTAAAACTACACATCGCACGTAAATGGTGTTGTATGTGGTAGTAGCCCCAAGTCTCCATTTGTGCATAGGGGTGGTTTCGTCTCGATAGCTATAAGGGTGCGGGAGATATGAGGCTGAAAGTGGCGGAAAGTGGCTTTTTATTTCGAATGTTCTGTTCGAATTTAATTCTAACAATTATAGAACGATTGTGAACGTTGCAGAAACATTGAAAATAGTTCATTTGACTGGACGTGAACAGGATGTGTTCAGAAATATAATCAAGACCAGGTCTCTAATTATTCTGAAAACGGGGGATCTAATTCTTGCATTCTGTGAAAACGGGTAAGATTGGCTATAATGTAATTATCTTATTCTTCACTATCGTTACTTTTTCCCACAAATAAAAACCCAGCGAAGCAGATCCTTGCAGCTAGATTCTAGATTACAGTCTTTTATATATAAAAAACAAAAACTATATTACATACAAATGTACGAACAAATAAAAACGCAGCGAAGCGGGTCCTTGCAGCTAGTAAAATATAAAACTCTGATGAACCATGTTATTCCACGAACAATTTTTGAAAGTTTGTTTTATAAATTTTATCGGGTTTATTCTATAACTATTGTAGTAAAAACCTGTCATTATCTTTCGAATTTAAGTATAATTAAAGCTGTAATTTTTGTTACAATCAACAAAACTTTAATGTTATATTATTTTAAATTGCTGCGTTTTAAAATTAATTATTATTGCAAATTTTCAAGCTAATTTTTTAATATAGAGATGGTTATTGATTTCGAGGCATTTATGCTTAACGACGAAAATTTCTGCTTAACACCCTGTTCAGGGAGCTTAGGTTTGTAGCAGAACATTTTAAAGAGTTTGATAAAATGATTTTTATAATGATTCTATAATTTTTTAAAATTTAACGGTTAGACATAAAAAATCGGCAAGACTTGACAATTCTTGCATGATTTATATTTATCACATGAAAAACAAATTTAAAAAAATTACAATCAGTTTCGTTTTCATGGAGTTTAATATTCTTTAAACTCTTTCTTAATTATATTTAAATAAATTCTCAGTAATATAAATTTAAATGTATAGAAAATAATTAAAATGATATTATTATTGAGAGTAAGTTAATATTAAATAAATAAATGTAATCATATTATATATAAATTTTTATAATATATTTAAAACTAATCTAATTGTACCTACTTTAATATATAACTAATACAGATAATAAAATTGTAACACTATGTTTTTAGTTAACTTAATTAAATAAATTGTTTTTAAAATAAATTACGTTATTGTTGTAAAATTTATTCTTAAAAGTTTTTTGATATATAATAATTTACGTTGAGGTGAGATGAGTTGATAATTTTAAAAAAATCTGTATAATCAGAGTTTCATTTTATAAATTTAATATCTTTAATTAGAGTTTATTACTTAAATAAATATTATTTCAAAGAAATTATGGTTTACTATAAACCATACAGTAACTCAAAGTTTAATGAATTGGTTTGATCACACAGTATAAATTTGATTTAAAAAAAGGCACTATTTTAATATTATTATTATTATTGCTACTGTACAATTTGAGTTAAATTCTTATTCTTAATAATCTTTTACTTTCATTTCATTTTAGTAACTAATTTTTTTAAAGTCTTAAAAACATAAGTTTCATTTCAATTCAATTACAATATACATTTTTAAAAATTATATTTTTATAGATTTCACATTAAGAATTTGATAAAATGGATGAAACAGTTGAATATAATCTGAATATAATATCAAAAATACGAAGACATGACATTTGGTATATCAATGACCATTCTATATGGTCAGTAAAAAAACATTTATGTATGAAATCTTTTCATTATTTTCTTATTAAATATAAAATAATACTAATCGTAATATTTATTTATATAAAATTACAGAATGTACTGCTAATAAATTTTGAAGCATTTCAAGTTATTGACCATTAGCCATAAAAACGTTTCACAGTCTTACAAAAGCTGTAATAGACATTTATATAGATTCTGTTAAAAAGTATCAGTTATCAGCGAAAGATCAATGGCAAGTCGATTTTACTAGCAAAAAAATTCACGAATTAAATTTTATAGACAAAAACATCGGATATAACTGGCTGGATGGAACATAGTAATTTACAAAAGTTATTAAATTATTTCTCAACGTATAATGAATTATTTTTATTTAAAGGTGGACACATAGAAAAAAAAATCTTTTTAAAAACTGTTACTACTTTATTTAGATGAGAAATTTTTGATCTGAAATTATTGCAAATTAAACTTTCCTTATTGTTAAAATAAAATTAATTTAATTCAAATTTATAAAAACATTTAATAATTAATACAGCCTTATTGTTAAAATAAAATTAATTTAATTAAGATTTGTGATTGAAAAATTAATTTTGTGATTTGAAATAATTCCGTTCAACAAATTTTTATTTGCAGTCTTAATTTAATTTTAAAAATTATTTGTAATTTTAATTTATTCAATAGTGATTTACTCGAAAAATTAATTTTGTGATCAGTATGGCCCAAACTACTACTACTCCCAGGGGCTATTTGGATCTCACATTCGGGGCCGCACGTGCGGATTTCCACGGTTTGTCTCGTTCTTCGTATATCTCATCGTTTTTTTGACATTAAGGACAGACATACAGACAGTCAATCGACGGTAGGAATTCCTAGGCCTACAGTTATTTCGAACTAGAGCTTAATAATTATGTATCGTATGTCATAAATTTGATATTATCGCTCGCTTACACAACGCTCCACTGATAGGAATAGCCCTCCTATCTAAATTTATTTAATAGTATTTAAACGCGCGTTAATCAGCTAAAAATTGATTAAATGATTTCAGTCCTGAAAAGATGTTGATTTTTCCGAATATTTATCTATATAAGCTCGATATATAAGACAACGTGAGGTCCGCCTCAAGTTTTGTTGGGAGTGCGTAGCTAAACACTTCGGCATCTTTAAAAATTTTTTACTTTATACTCACTTTATACTTTATAGCAGCGCTGTCCAACTTATCATAGCCCGCGGGCCATATTTTCTTCACCAAACATTTCGGGGGCAAAGAAGGTTGATAAACCACATGACATTTGCATAGTGCTACGGTTCAGTAAGCACTAATTGGTCAGCGAGTCCGATGTTGACGCTATAAAAAGGCGACAGTTCGACACACCGGATATACGTCACTCTCGTCTAAGTTCGACTTGGGAATTTTTTTGTTCAATAATAAATGTGAATTCTTCTTCCTGGAAAAAATAAGACATTCCCTGAAAATAAGACCTAGCGCATTTTTCAGAGCAAAAATTAAT
>NW_019386146.1:3581-14613 GCF_000671375.1 Centruroides sculpturatus | reverse complement strand
AACTAGCAGGTGGGCCCGGCGTTGCTCGGGCAAAAGTAACGATAGCGAAGATTAAGATTATTACGTTATAGTCAATCTTACCCGTTTTCACAGAATGCAAAAATTGGATTCCCCGTTTCCAGACTAATTAGAGAATTTTTACATGAGTCTAAAAATATCTTCAATTTCCTGCAAAAACGAAAACCAACTGCACTTTCTCTTAAAACGTCGCTTTCTCTTAACAATTCCATTGTTACGTAACACGTTTATTGTTGACACTTCCATTGTTAACACTTTTATTGTTACTTAACACTTCTATTGTTGATGGAAGTGTTAAGCTTAATCCTGTACCTCTCCCCCCAGAAGGGGCATTTCAAAAAATCCCTTCTTAGTGTGCGTTTTCGTGACGTACCCTAACTGTGTACCAAATTTCAGCTTTCAACTCCTAACCTTTGGGCTCTGCGCTGATTATTATTATTATCAACTCGTCTCGATTATATATATAGATTTGTATTCAAGAAACAAATTTCTATTGAAATGAGAAACGTTGATTTTAACTTTACTTCTAAAAAAATTGAGATGGGAAACTTTCAGATTTATTGTGAGGAAATCACAATAAGTCTGCATTTTACTTTTAAACAATACAGCAATTTCGATAAATATTCCATTTTTCCTGATTTCAAAACTGCTTTACAGAAGAATTTCATTCAATACATAGCTGACGAATTTACACATAAAAATAGGAAGAAAACACCAAGATATTTTGAATTTTTTTATGTCGAATCACAAAAAACAACGGTCTTCAATTGCAGAAATCACCTTTTATTAGATGCTGCCCGTCTACAAAACAAGATGGCGATCAAACTAATCGAGCGGAAAATAAAATAGTCCGGATCCGGTGAAGAAGATTGTAGACGGCGATCTATGTGGTTAAAAACAAGCTTATGGTTTAGAGGGGAAAAAATATGTTTAACTGTCAACATTAAAAGTATTTAAAACTTATACATGGTAAGTAAATATATCATAATTAAAATATTCGATAAACTTATATTTTCAAGTATGAAAACCGGTGTCAAATCTCTATAGAATAACAAATAAAAATTGGTTTCAATCCTAAAGGAACAAGTCTAATAATATTGATACTTTAAAAAAAAATATATAAGAAATACTTTTACATAAATAAGTCTCAGATGCATTGAAGTGACTAAAAGAAAGTCGTAAATAAACGATAGAAATTCAAACCGAACGTTAAAACTCAAGCAACCAGTTGCTTACCTTTCTCAGCAACATTAAAAACTGCGTTTTGCGCCATCTGTTTTGATATTTTACTTCTTTATAAAACGTTTTATTTCTTGGAGTAAATATTGAACAACGAAAACTGGGCACGGTGACTTGTGTATTAATCGTCATTGATCCTACTAAATTTTAGTAATTTAAGGTCCAGGAATAAGCAGATAGAAACTTATAACTCGATACAAATTTTACTTGTTGTTATACACATTTTATTAGTAGTATAATTTATATATAAAAGTGATTTTTTAAAATAAAATCTATTAATGGTCGGTAACGTTTCGTAATTTACTGCTGAACTTTTTTTAATGCCAAATATTATTGCTTAATTGTAAAATTCATTAGTTGTATTATTACTGAAATAAAAATGGTGGCCAAATTGTTGATAATAAACTTTTCGTCAATTTTTACACAATTCTTCAGTAATTTAAAGCATAAGTAACACGTTTATCATGTACAAATTTAAGTCTCCAAATTTTTTCAAAAATTTTTACCTGCGCAAAAAAAATTTATCACGATTTTTATCAACCTTTAATGACGCGCGATTAACGCTTAATTGTTTTTTAATTAATGTGATTTTTTTTAATCAAATTTAATTAATCGTTCTAAAGTTGTAGTGCACGGATTTGACTTCGGTAAAGTTATTTAAAGCTACTTTCTGATATAAAAAACGACTTCCAATAGTTTTCTTATTCTTTTAATTAATATATTATATTATATATAAGTTTAATTAAATCGGGGGAGTAAAAAATCGCAATTAAAATTTTAATTTTTTTTAAATATTTAAAAATATACCGCCAGCTATTATTCACCCTACTTTAAACCCTTGTCCTCCCGAGACGTCTATGAGATTGCCCCTGGAAATCCGACACCAGATGTTTTCAAGGTCATCCAGCTGTAAACACCATGACTCATCAGTGTCAAATTTCACAGAAAGGCAAGACAAAGGAAGTTAAACTTTGAAGCTTTTTCTTCAAAATTAACACATTTCTTTCATTTTTTCATTTTTAAGTATTTTTTATGTTTAATTATAATTAATTAAAAATTGATCGAGAATCAAGGAGTTAATTGTGCATAACCATTTACATCATTACTCTTATCTAAAGTAATTGAATACATTCGTCATTAGTTATATCGTTATGTATTTGCGAAAAAATATTTATTTTTAATTCTATTGCTCGATCTAATTGGTAACTCATCTATTCACTTTATACTCAAGTCTTATTCTTTAAAATCTGCAAACAAAGTACAGTAGAGCATCAATTATTTGATTCCTGATCAATTGTCACATCGGATAACTGACCGCGTTCTAGTCGACAAATTCAAATGTTTGCTAGTGATGTGGCACAACAACATTTCGCTATGTATTGGCTACTTTAATATTATTTTTACGTGTTTTAGCTGGCAACACTGGCTCGACCGTGAAAGGGAGCCAGTATTTAAACGAGGTTTAATTTTTTACTCTTTGACGATACAATAGCGAAGATTATTATTTTAAAAAATTTTTGTTAGGCTTAACATCGATGAAAATTCAACGCGAAGTAGGTTAATAGTGATATACTAATATACTAATTACATGGGATATAATAATATACTATAGTAATAATGTATATTTTCATATTTTTCAGNTTTCGATGAAATTAACCATATCCAATTTCGGAAATTTTCATCGTTGCGTGTCGCCCGGGGTTGAATTTTTGCCCATGCATAACGAAAATTTCCCATTTTTGAAAAAATAATTCTGGCTATCGTAACGTCCGAAATTATATCTTAATTTTGAAGAAGAAACAATATATATATATATATATATATGTATCTATTAATAAATGTATAAAAAACAAATTATATTTCAAAAGTTAGTTTTAATATAATATTACGACATATAACGATTTGCCCCATGTACAGTATTACCAGAAAATGCGAAATTAATTCGTTCCGAAACTGAGATCGCGTCATGAAAATGTCGTAAGGTGTATTATTTTTCTCCATATGATTACTTGTAAAAACAAATAATCTGTTCCAACTCGAAAAACACACAAAAATTAAATATAAGTAGTACATTGAAAAAAAATAACTTTAATAAGAAAAACACTGAAAAATGCGTTTTGTAGTTGTAAATGTATAAATAACCATAATAGAATAATAATTGATTAAAAAATGTAGATTTATTTGCACTTTATCTCTTATGATAGATGACAGTGCAGGTGTAAACTGGTGGCAGAAGAGAGGGAGAAGGAAAATGATACTAAAACTTAACTTACATAACATAATGTAACGATAACTTAAAAATAACTTAGAAAAGATTTCATAAAATTAGTGTTGTTATATATATATATATATTAAATTTTTATTCACTGGTTTTTGCTTTCTTTCTTTCATTTTCACCAGACTTTCACTGGATAGAGGTCGCTTTGTAAAATATCTATCCAAAGAGGTTTGGCTTTGCCTACTTTTTAAAATGTTTCTAAAATGACCGGCAAATGTCATTACTCTGAGCAGCAATATAGTCAGTGTGAACATTTTCGAAATGTTTCTTTTCAATAAAATCAGTCACTTTCTGATAATACCAGAAGATTTCCTTTATCGAGCGAGATCCTTCCAAAACGAATTAAACACGTAAACTAAAACCAATGAAGAGAAGTGAATAAAAATGCCGCTGCGAACTCACATAACGTCGTATGGTGACTTTTTATTCGTACCGTAAAGCAAAATCATCTTCAAATTTCATGTCGTATCCTGAAAATTTTGTATGCTGGAGCGTTCATATCCTGAGGTACCACTGTACTTTGAAAAAAGTTCTGATGCTAAAACGAGATATGTCGGGAATAACACGGGACAAGTAAATGGATTTTTTTCAAAGATTCGTTTGTGAAAATTCGATTTTGCAGCATACGCATTTCCAACATTCCAACGAGCAACGCATTCGCAAACCTCTTACTACTGCCCTTTGTAGAGAGTGTCGCCATTTTAAATTTTATTTCGACTCGGTTCTCGGTCCCCCGAGTACCTACAAGTCTGGATTTTTTTATGCGCGCAGGTTTTGAGAACCTAATATTCTGTGCCAAATTGCAACACTTGACATGTACTCCTTCATACCACTAAGCTGATTACCCAGCAGGCAGTACGATTTTATAAACAAGATATAGTCATGTCAATAATAATAATGTTGAATTATTAAACACTTCTACACACGTACGACAAGGCTACCGTTTAGTTCAGCACTGGTACATCCTCGAGCTAGCACATTTCCTCGTTCTAGGATGCAAAGATATGTATGCGCATCAACTTTATGACTAACTGTCACGAGTCATACACAGGTGCAGTGATATGATAGAATATCAGCTAGCCAATGTCCGCTCGGAAATATCTACTATATAAAATCGAAATGGGCAGTTCTGTGACGGTATGCCAAAAACGACCACTAGGGGCTTCCATACATATTATTTAAATTAAAAATATAAATTATTTTATATTTATTTTATATTTTTACAGTATAATTTAGTATATTATTGTTTTTATTTGTAATAGGAATTTATTAATTTATTATTTATACCATGGAATGACACTAAGCACATGCCCGGATGCCTGCATCGCACATTTAGACTTGTTTTATTTTTATACATTTGACATTAGATATATATACTTATATATTTTTAATATTTATATTTGTCTATTCTTTTTTTTATGATATAAAAAATAAGTCTATGAAAATCAACGCGTCGGTCATTTAAAAAGCTTGTGTGGGTCAGTATCTGACCCATGCGTCATAGGTGCGCCACCACTGGCCTGGAGATTTCTACATACAGAAAAATTGAAATCCATCAATGAAATTCATTGACCACTGATTTAGTTCCTCAATAAACCCAAATCACATAAAGCGTTTCTATAGTGAACACAGAAAATGCTCAAAAGCTTCAACGTCATTTCAGCAGCAATACTCTTACCATACTAGCATACTAGCAATATGCCAACGAACATGGTCTCATATAAAACTCGCTGTTTGTTGTTCAAATACACGTCTGTTAGGCAATGCGTAGGTTGTACTTAATGTTCAGACAATGTGCAGGTTGTAATTGATGTTCAGTAAGCTTTACATAAAAAGTCGATTTCCGTACACAAATGCTATCCTATAAAATTTATATAATTTAACCTTTATTAATTGAACAAATAATGGTAAATCCAAGATAAGATGTAACAAAAAAATGTAATAGACTTAAACGCCTAACTTAAACACAGATAATGATGATAACAACATTCTTTACATTGTTTTGCAAATACTATTTTTATTACAATCAAGACATTTCACTCCGTAAATCCGTATAAACGATTTTAAAACAAAAGCAAGTTTATTGCTTTGATTTTTACTCTAGTGTTCTCATTTTTGTTCTCACTGTAGCTTATAGTTTTCAACTACAGAACATCAATCTATAAATTTGATGTTTTGTACTTGTAATTCTGTACTAAAAATTGTATTTCATTTATGGAATACAATTTTTTCCTTCTATAATATATAATATCGTGTTAAGTTTTTGGAACTTTTTCTTTCGCAATTGTATACATTTCATATGAAAGACGAGTAGAGTTTAGCGAACTGCCTGCCATATAACCATAGTGTTTGTGTTAATAAGAGTTACATATTAATTAGTCATATATTTTAAATATCTTTATTAAATTTGGATTTGTATAATTTTCATTCCGTAGCTTATCAGAAAAATGTTAAAATGAAATACAAGTATTTTGTATCCAACACATCATTAACAGAATCATCTATGTTCAGCCTATTTTATGCAATACAGATAAATACGAACAACATATCGTTAACTACAATTTAATTTACGTAAACTTAAATGTGAGACATTATCAATGTGATAAATAACTAGAATGCAAAAAATAGTATTATTGTGAAGCAGATTTAATAACAATAATCTTAATAAATTTTATTCTCATTCATAAATTACAATTTATGAATAAATTTCGATACTGTTTTTAAATGCACTCGTCTAAATTATATGATATAGCCTTACGTTTATATACATTTGTAATAAAAATTACCCCAAGTTTATGTTATTTCATATCTTACAACATACATCTTTTTTCAACAAATATTCTTATACCTGATATTGGGGTCAAAATACTTTTAAAAGAAGTAACGATCTTATCTTGAGGGTCCAAAGAGTAAACTTTAAAATTACGAAGAACATTTGCCAAAACCGTTTTTATCATAATCATGGCACCTTTACTTGCTGTAAATAAATAATTTTAAATATAATAATTCTTTTGTTTTTGTATTTATTCACTAATCACTTACCGAGACAATTTCGTGGACCGACAGAAAATGGCAGAAATGCATAAGGATGAAGATTTTTATAGTTTTCAGGTAGAAAACGGTCTGGATCGAACACTTCGGGATTTTCGTAAACAGAAGGATTATGATGAATACCATAGATATTTATGACAAAAGTCGAATTTGCAGGCAACACGTAATTACCTGTTTCAATGACAACGATTTAATGCTTCAAGTCAATAACAAATGTAAAATATTATTATTTAAAAACGAACCGCAATATCTAAAATGTTTACCTATTTTCATTTTCGATGGATTTTTTCTTGCAATTAAAGGAAAAGGAGGATAGATTCTCATCGACTCCTGAAATTTGTACCATATAAAAATGATCTTTAAGTGTATTTAAAAAAAATTAAAAAGTCACCTTAATTGCGCATTGTAAGTACATCATTTTAGTCAGGTCATCGATAGTAATATCCTTATTGAAACCATTTTTAAAAATTTCTTGCAATTCTAGATACACTTTCTCTTGTATTTCGTGGAATCTTCCCAGAAAATAAAGAGCCCAGGACAGAACGTGGGCGGTTGAGTCGTAACCCTAATATTAAAGTACATTGAAAATAAATGTAAAATTGCTTTCTATATTATTGATATTTGTAAAATAATGATATGGCATACACAAATATCGCTATTTTTTTATATTTCTGTCATACCACTTTATAATCCACAACGACATTTTTTGCAGCAAGTGATTGCCGCAGATCTACGGAGTAATTTTAATTAAAAAACAAGTTTCAAACTTCCAAATTGGATAAAAAAGTACACAATGACACAAAACATCCCCAATTTATAAATTCTATATTTTCGATTAAAAAAGTTATTTATACCAATATAAAAGTAGATTATCATCAACGTCAAAATGCAATACTAGTTACGATTCACAAAGTGTTTCGGTTATTCGGTTAGGAATATATGAATTTAAATTAATTAATTAAATCATATGAATTTAAATTGTTTCGGACTACAAANAATTTTCAATTCATCAAAGCTTATGGTTATTTTAAAATGTTAAGTGTAAATTGTTTATAAATAAAAAGTTCACACTAAATTGTATGTATATTATGTGTTTTCTCAATTTTTTCCAAAAATGGACTTACACCACTTTCAAAATAAACGGTCCATATCTGGAAATTAATTTTTCATACCTGTTTAATGCAGACACATATTCTTGATCGTTCGTAGTCTGAGAATGTAGAGCAACTCCTACTGCTATGTCTACATAGAAATAAATTGATATTTATTGTTTTTAAATAAATAAATATACGTCGTTTTGATATGATATTCAGTATCGGGAAGGCATCGCAGAACAAAGTAGATTCACGAAAAGAAAACAGTAATTAAGAAAACAAAACTAAACGAAACAAAAAAGTAATCGGAGGCCGTATTCTGGAGAAATCGACGAATGACGTCAAACAGAAAGACGAATTTCGTCTCTCATACATATTGGCGATTCTGGTGGTTCGTAACGATCTTGTGTTTGTTGTTGACGTCACGATTCTATTCGGTTGATTGTTCGGGTTATCTGCGCGCGTAATACGGTATAGGATTTTAACCAATGAAATTGTAAAATTTTTCGAAAATGCGGAAAACGTAAACATAGATCGTACTCCGCATTCACGTTGCAAGGAAAGCATGTGTTCAAATAAAACAGGTAATTTCGACCAACTTGTTTTTGTTTTATAACGTTTTTACAGATTGCAATGTCAATTTGTCTTTTAACAAATAAAAATCATAATAGCCTAAGTTAGAAAAGCGTGCATACTTGTATATTTTTCGAAATATTACCATCTAATTTCTCCTTCACTATCCAAGTAAAATTAACATCATATTCGATAGTTCAGTAATTGATATAGGGCAATTTTTAAAAAAATGGAATCAGTGACGTTTCTGAGTAGGCAGTGGAAAAAAATCAGAGGCATTTCTCTAGATAGAGAACGTTCTCTAATACTATTGTACAGCGCGAGTAGCAGCCAATCATCCATATTAGATATAACGAAATCGAAGCGAAAGACGATACACTGGTCGAAAGACAATTACCCGCTCGTCTCTGACAAACGACAGAAGCGAAGAGAGAAAATGCTGTCCGGAATCGCGTTTAGAGAGACCCGATCATTTTTCGAGACATAAACAAATGATTAGCCAATCAGCGACCAGCTTGTGAGAGACGACAGACGAGAGACGATGAACAGAATACGGCCCAAGTTTTATCGTGAAAAATTGATTATAGTTAGCTTTAGTTCTAACTATTGTCGCTAGACAGGGATAGTGTTAAAAGTCGTCCTGTGTGTCAGAATTTCAAACGAATAAATCCGTAATCGCCGTGAAACGCGTAAGTGGTAAAAATACTGTTTGATTTCCTGACTCTGTCCATTGTTAGTTTCGTTAAGGGTTGTTCAGTAGCTCACTTTTCTTACAGTGACATATTTATATGTATATAGGGCATACATGACTCATATTATCTCTCCATCTCCGCAACCTTTAGCCACTAAAATTTGATAGCTTCAATCCCCCTAATAAAGAAACCTCCATGCAAAATACAGAAACAAACTAACATCCATACATACAACAAAAACCCGTTTTTTTTTTTTTTTTTGCATTTTTCGACGTTTCAAGTCCCATTGAGTCCAAAAAATGTAAAAAGTTTGGAAGGATTATTTTTTGACTGATCGCCATACTATTTCTGTGTTAAATATAACTACCCTATGTATAACATAAGATTTTCAAATTGTATACCTGATACATATCACTTAAAGAAGAACTCATAAACTTATTTCGTTACGCGTAGATTGTAGTCGCTCTAGTATAACGGTTATTTGTAAAATAGAACAAAACAAAAAACTCTTATGAGTAAATCTAAAATGAGTCAATCGTATGCTTTCTGATTAACATTGCTTTAAAACAAGTCATTAAACAATTACTATTTTAAGATGATTGTTTTATTACTTTCGTCAAATACATAAAATATCATTAGCGTTTTACACATGTTCCACTACAGTTAAGCAGAATAACACCAGAACAACGAAAATCACACCATTCGTCCTTTTCGCAATCTGAATCACGTTTACAGCTCGAAGGACTATAAAATTCGAATTTTTCTACATTATAAATATGTAGTGGTTACAAAAATAAATAAATACTGTAAATAAATGAAAGTAAACTTATGATTTGTAGATACTTCGTTTCTTCCGTTCTGTAAGCAAAAAATAAATATGACAATTTAATCTTTTCCTTTTTCTTTGTATAGATATTATTAATAACGGAAAATTCTTACCGAAAGGAGAGGGGTAACAGATTTCAGTTGTAGCAAGTAGGAAAAAGATAAAGTAAACCGATATCGCCATCTGAAATTAAAGTAAAATTATTTAATTAAAATCAAGCATTAAAAATAATACAATACATACATATATATGATGACCTAAAATTCAGTTATCTGAAAACTAGTTTCGGAATTCTTACGAGTGGGTACTTCCTTTCAAATGTTTAAACTTTTACATTATTTATTTATTTGTTATACGACATTGAAAAAATATCTTATTATTTGACAGAAAATGTAGAGAAATATGCTAATATGTAGGCCTACACACGATATATATGTATGTTTAATTAACAAACGTGACAAATAAAAATGATGTGTATAAAACGTTTTTATTAATGAGTATCAATAAAATGTTTATTACGCAACGTATTTCTTTAAAAAGAATATTAACACGAACCGATTAATACAGAAAGTAATATACATAAATAAATGCAGAGTAACCAGAGAACTAAGGAAAGGCAAAGATATCTTATAACACAAAATAGGAAAATGAATTATTATAAAAATGGAATGGAGCATTGTCTTAGCAAATTGCATCAAAGAAGCCTGTGCAGGTTTAAGCATAATAATTATCACATTCCCTTACTCACAAGTTAGTATAAAAAAAATATATAAATAAATAAACAATAAAATTTTTTAAGAATATTTATAGTAGAAAAATAATCGAATATATAATGTAAAAAAATATATTAGAAAATAATCAATTTAATTTCAGTAGTTTAAATTATTATATAAATTATTGATAAAAACTGTAAAGTTTTGAATGATTTTTCCTCAACGAATTTGGGCTATTTGATGCTTATTGAATTTAAATAATTCAGACAATACTTACCGTGTAATTAAGTTATACACGTTCTTACTTCTTATTCGAAATGCTATAAGAAGGAATGAGATACTCTTTTATACGGAAATTGAACGTTTTAAAGGAAGACGTAGATAGAGGTGTTGTGTGACAGAATATTTGTTTGTCACGTTATATGTTTATTGATACATAAAATTTCAATAGAATTTGTAAATTGAAATGCGAACACGATTATTTAAAATGAAATTTAATCTTAAGATTTATTAAACATGTAAATATTCCAGAAATGAAATATCTGCCT
>NW_019386146.1:0-965 GCF_000671375.1 Centruroides sculpturatus | reverse complement strand
GGTCCGAGTTAAAAATGGTGCATGGAAAGCCCAGGCACTCACAAAGTCAGGGTTCAGTAGAAAGATGTAATCAAGACGTAGAAAATATGCTTAGTTCTTGGTTGGAGATTAACAATACTAACAAATGGTCGGAAGGATTACGTTTTGTACTACTGATGAAAAATCGAGCGCACCATACTGGTATAAACTGCAGCCCCTATGAAGCCATGTTTGGAGCAAAGTTAAAAGTTGGACTAAAGAATTTTATACCCAACGAATCGTTGTTCAATGTTAATACGGAAGAGGATCTACAGAGACATTTTAAAACTATCAACGAAGTAAGTCAAAGTTGCTCAAACTCTGAAAGTCCGGGTACTGTCCAAAAACCATTATGAAATATCTGATAATGCCACCCTTACATAGCAATATAGCTGATGAAGTTCAAAGATCTACATCGTCTTCACGTGAAAAAATCTAAACCAGGATGTTATTAGTATTACAGAATTGGTGAATAAAGAAGAAACAATCCAAACAATTAATCCAAAAAAAGAAGAAAAAATAAGAAGTGTGTCTAAAACAAGGGCTTTGTTTAATCTTAAAAAGCAAGCAGAAAAAATTATTAATATATCAAATTCGAAATACACAGCAGCTATTGTTGCTGATACAGTAAGGATTCGTGTACCTGATGAAGATCGAGCCCGCAGTGATAAAAAAAAAAATATTTTTGGTGTCGTTGTCGCGGTTAAAGATAAAAACTTTTACAAACTGGGTATCAAACATGGCATATTAAATCTATTATATTCCAGAAACCAATTTACTGTTTGTAAATATAACTTTATTTTTGTTGGAGATGTACCGGGTGCAGAAATTTCGCTTAGAGAATGTGCAAGAATATCATCAATTCCTAATGGCCACAACTATAGTTAATGCTGCTGAAAAATTGGTTGAAAATCTAATAGATGCAAATGCTATCAAAGAAAAAAAAA
>NW_019386145.1:103293-105066 GCF_000671375.1 Centruroides sculpturatus | reverse complement strand
ACTTGGAGAACGGCTACAAAATACGGAATCGGATATGTTTACTGCTGAACCGTGGAATAGACAATTATACAAGAAGAAATCAAATCCATTGCTGAATGCTGCAACCCGAATAAAGACTCATGGAAATACCCCTTCGAATGGGGCCAGGAACCACCATCGGATTTTAAACTTTTAAGTGTCCTTACATCGAGGATGCTCCTGAAGATGATCCTGGACATAAAATTACTTAGGAAAGGATATCATAAAAAAGGGAGGATTAACAATAAAATAACCGAAAAAGGGAAAAAAATATAGGGGCCTATAACAAATATGATGTCAAAAAACTTTTACTTTCCTTATTCTGCTATATATAAAAGAGAGAAAATGTGGTGATAGATCAAAAATGACTCCTTCAAAATTTTTACATATTTAGACTCAGGGGACTTTGGAACATCGAGAAATGCAAAAAAATTTTGGGGTTTGTTCTGCATGTGTAGATGTTAATGTATGGTGAGGGGCACGATTATGTTCATCAAATATCAAGCTTAATAACTCCCATGCTATTTGTCGGAAATCTCTGAAATTTTGCAGGAAGGGTTCTGTATTAGGGTGATTGATTATATTAAATTTGGGTGATTAAAGATCAAAGAGGTGGCGATATAAAAAGTAATGTGTAATATCTCGAGTAGGTTCGAACTTAACGAAGATTTTACTCGTTATTAGCATTTACAAGTTTTTACAAAACTCATCCCTACCCTCAAAAGTATGCTTCTTAATGTTTTATAATAACTAACTAGCTGTTACCCGCGACTTCGCCCGCGAAAATTTTGCAAGCAAACCCCATTTATATTCAGTGTTTCAACAACCATAGTAATTGTTATATAACATGTACCACTGAAGAGAATTGCCGAGAATCAAACGAACTATTTTCAATTTGATCAATTTTCTGGAACGTTTACAATCTAAATACAGTACTGTATATAAAATTGCTTGTCCTGACTGACTGACTGACTGAATGACTCACTCATTCACTGATTCATCATCGCCCAGAGCAGACCGCTTAACCTAAAGAGGTGAAATTTGGTAGATAGGGTACGTAATGGAAACGCTCACTAAGAAGGGATTTTTCGAAATTCCCCCGCGGGGGGAGAGGGAGAGCATTAAGGCTTAACTGGAACAACGGCTTCTACTGTACTATTTTAGATGCGATTTTTGGTTTTTATCTGCGTTTTAATAGAATATACCATGGCAATGCACACTAAGAAGGAATTTTTCAAAATTCCCCCGCGGGGGGAGAGGGGAGGACTAAGGCTTAACCGGAACAACGGCTTCTACTGCACTATTTTAGATGCGATTTTTTGTTTTCATCTGGTTTATAGTAGGGTATGCCATGGCAATGCACACTAAGAAGGGATTTTTCGAAATTCCCCCGCGGGTGGGTGAGGGAGAGCATTAAGGCTTAACCGGAAAAACGGCTTTTACTGTACTATTTTAAATGCGATTTTTTGTTTTTATCCGCATTGTAGTAGGCCATGCCATGAGAATGTACACTGAGAAGGGATTTTTAGAAATTCCCCCGCTGGGGTGAGGGAAAGGATATAGTTTTCATCGAGTACTTAGGTGTATTAAATTAATAACATTTCAGACATTGTTATAAATATTTTTATCCATTTCGATTTTAAAAATGTTCGAACCGTTTTAAATTCGAATTTGTTATTTCGTATTCGTATTGTATGCGTTTTAGTAGGGTATGCCATGAGAATGGACACTAAGAAGGGATTTTTCTAAATTCTC
>NW_019386145.1:19183-102266 GCF_000671375.1 Centruroides sculpturatus | reverse complement strand
TAAAAAATAAATACATAGAGATATTTTTTGGAGGGGGGAAATGGTCTTCACAATTTGAAATCGATTGAACACACTGTGCTCGAATGCTCGTGTAAACGCGCGCCATCTATCGTAGGGTAAATGCCAGAAACCTTCGCGGGAGTGTATTAAAAAACTTCCCAAAGCTTCATGACAATCGTACTACGCCACAAACCTTCACGGGAGTATATTAAACAACTTCTCAAAGCTTCACGGCAATCGGATAAACGGTGTGGTAATGCATGAAGGATACACACACACACACACACATACATTCATTTATATATATATATAAATTATACAAAAAGTTTTAAATAAAATATCATAACAGATGGCACAATATTTACATATTAAAATATGTAGTTTTTTTTTTATAATAATTTCATAAATTTGAGGAAAAGATAAGAACAGAAATGTGTTAATAAGTAGGCTATTAAAGAACTTATGTTCTCCTTTCACCTTTGAGGTAAGATGACCTTTGAGGGTAAGATGAATTTTAAAATTGTTGAGAATAAAATAAATTATGTTTATTATTATCCTCAATTAAAAAAAGTATAACAAAATATTAAAAAATTGCCTGTTATAAATTATGTTAATAGCTATTACTTTTAGACAAAATGGACACCATCAGAAAAATACAAATTTGTTTAGGAATAGAATACAATATTTAAAAGTTATTAATGTCATTCTTATGAGATTAATAACGTACTTAATGTAAATATTTTACTATTAACAGTTAAAGTTTATGAGATCTTTTCTTATCTTATTTGAAGACAAAATAAACGATAAATTATTTATTGACTTCGTCACAATGCAGGCTGCAATTTTTAATCATATTTTTAATTTATTTAATTTAAAATATGTGCTTTCCATCTCAAATTAGTAATGATTTGTCCCTGTACATAACACTTTTCCATTAGCAATAGTGTCGTGCCGGTCATCTATTAACTGCTTTCAGGTGAAAAGTTTTGAATTGAAATAACTTGACTTCCGGTTTGCTTCGGATATTCTTATACTGTTAATCGAGGTCTGCAGCCCTAATGTTTCCATATCTGGTTTCGTGTTTATCTATGTAACTCCATTCTCGAGATTTAGGAAAGACAGACTGACAGACGGACGACAGTAGGAATGTATAGGTTTTCAATTTAAAAACTTAACTATGTATAAGAATGTAAATAATTTAACAAAAGACCAAATAAATAACATATTATATGTACAGTATACAGTATATATAGATTGCATATATATATTATTTTATATATTTGGCCTTTATATATATTCTTTTAATAAGATTATTCGGTTGCAATTTGAAAAGATTGTAGACTTATACATCCCCACTGTTCACGTATCCGTCTTTCCTTTCTTACTTTCGAGAATGGATTAAATGAAAATTGAGACCAAACGTGGAAAGTTTACGGGCCAGAGACCCCGATCAACTATGTACGAACTTTCGGTCTGGACAGGAAGTCACATGTTTCTTTTCAATTAGTATATTTACCGTAAATTTTTTATTTATATCATAAACTCATAAAGTGATATCTATTTCAATAATTAATATTAAATTATACCGTGTTCTTAAAATATTATTATAATTTACGAACAATTATTTATTGCGATACGGTCACAATACCGGGCTGCAATTTTTCTTTACAATAAACTTCAGTTTAGTAGAGTCTAATCACAGTACATTATATTTCACTGTTGACATTTAAGGCATGCAGGATGTTTTTCTAACTCCGTTTAGAAGAACATTTTTTGAATTAAAATAACGTAACTTTCGGCCCAAATGTATATAGTTAATCGAGCCTCCTGTCTCTAAGCTTTCCATATCTCGTCTCGACTTTTATCTATCTGACACCATTCTCGAGATTAAGGAAGGACATATAGACAAACACACAGACAGAGACGACAGTGGGAATTTATAGATCTACAATTGTTTCAAATTGTAGTCCAATTATTAATATTATTCTTTACAAACCCCATAATTCGAAACGACAGATTTGTTATTTTATGTGAAGAGCTTTCTTTCGTTGTAATAACTGTTTTAAAAATATGCAATGAAAACATAATAATATGCTAATAATTATTTCCAAAATATATTTTTGAACAGTACTGTACTGAAAATATTACTAATTAAATTACAGTCCATAATAACTGTTTTAAAAATAGGCAATGAAAACATAATAATATGCTAATAATTATTTCCAAAATATATTTTTGAACAGTACTGTACTGAAAATATTACTAATTTAAAAGGCCATCAAGTGTGTGTGTGTGTGCGCACGCACACACAAACAGCATCACAACATCAAGCTTGACTTGAAGCTATTCTCAATTCTTCGATCTCTACTTTCTCATAAAAAATATTCCATTGTGCTTGATGGGAGAATTTCTAGTTTTAGTATATTTTACCATCTACAAAACATATTACAATGAACTATAAGTGAATTAAAACTATAATGTAATGATTTGCAATTTTATGATCATGAACATTTTTAATAATGTGGTGTGTTTATATATCACATCGTATATATAAATAATAATAAAATTCTTACCGCATCTATAGGTGATATAAGGTATACTGCTTCCATATTAGGTAATGGTTCTCTTCTCTTGTGGATATCTTCCACAACTGAAAAAATAGTATTATAATAATTTTATAATAATAAACTAACAGCTGAAGTATACACTGAAATTTTATCCAAATAAGCAACATTGATACTTCTGTCTATCTTTAAGCTACCACTATATATCTTGTCATCAGCAATATGTAAATATTTATAGATGAATTACTGTAGCTGCACAATAACTTGAGCTCTGGCAACTTAATCATCATATGACTTTAAAGCAAATACAGACCATTCCACTGTGCATTTGAGGTAACAAATATTATATTTTTGCAGAATGACTGGCATGCTTCATATAAAAGAGGAAGAGAGCATGCTGGAAACCCAAGGGTTACTCGGTTAAAGTGTGACCAAAATATAAAATTAATCAATCTAACAAAACTAGTTGTTTCAAGTACAATAAAAATAACAACATTGTAATTTGACTGACTTAAAATCAGGAAGTGTTTTCATTTACAAGACAATAAAACAATTAACGACTTATTGACATTAGTAGTAGTAGTAGAAGTTAGTCAGTGTAGCCCACACTGACCACCTACCCTGTCCTTAAAAATTACACCTTCCTCTCAAATTTCACACAAAGCCTATGTTAATGGGTGCAAACTGAGATAATTTACAGTGAGTTTCTTAAAATTAATATGTTTATTTTTGCATTTTTTAATCAAATAACAATAAAATACACACACAAAAAAAGAAACAACTTTCAGAATTCCAAGAGTATTTTACATGGTTAGAAAAAAGACAAAATGAAGAACTTAAACATATAATTGTGGTATTTGATGTAATGCTGACAGTTTCACAGTTTTAAAATAAAAACTCATTCATTTTTACATAACATAACTTATTCATTTTTTTAATGTGCCCTGTATAGAGGGATGTAGAGCCTCATTTAAATCAGCATGCCAGCATTCCCCAATATAAGCCAGCATNCACTTCCATTATTACTTAGCACTTCCATTATTACTTAACACTTTCATTGTTGACACTGCCATTGTTACTTAACACTTTCATTGTCAAAATCTTATCCTGTCTCTCTCTCCCCCGGGGGGAATTTCGAAAAATCCCTTCTTAGTGTGCGTTTTCATGACGTACCCTATCTGTGTACCAAATTTCAACTTTCAACTCCTAACCGTTTGGGCTCGTATCCATAATGTATATAGAAGTTTTAATCCTGTCTCTCTCTCCCCCGGGGGGAATTTCGAAAAATCCCTTCTTAGTGTGCGTTTTCATGACGTACCCTATCTGTGTACCAAATTTCAACTTTCAACTCCTAACCGTTTGGGCTCGTATCCATAATGTATATAGAAGTTTTAATCCTGTCTCTCTCTCCCCCGGGGGGAATTTCGAAAAATCCCTTCTTAGTGTGCGTTTTCATGACGTACCCTATCTGTGTACCAAATTTCAACTTTCAACTCCTAACCGTTTGGGCTCTGCGCTTATTATTATTATTATCATCAACCCGTCTCGATTATATATTAGATTTGATTGATACTTTATAACCGATTTTAAATGCAATGAAGAAATGGAGTAATTTGTTGAAGAATATTTGTAACTGTTATAGAATTTTTCTAGTTGTTTTTTGTCAATGTCAATTTACACAATTATATTTGATAGTTGTGTAAGTTAGGTTGGAGAGAATAGATTATGCTCAGTTACGTTAAGAATATAAAGAATTACACCATCATGTTGAAAAGTGGGCGCTGATTTGCAGTATTGGAAAAAGTATTTGAACATTTCGCCTTTTATTGTAGGCTCTTATCCTCAATACTGTATGTTTTACATGTTATGACTCCACCGTATGACTCCAAAAGAATCGAAATACATATAGGCTTGCTTATATTTTTTATACATAAAGCATATTTCTGCAATTCATTATCAATAATTCTCTACTTACACATAAGAACCAGAACTAGAAATTGCCGTCGTGTATGACACCATTACGTAATCGTGTTTTTGTCTTCTGAAATAGATTGTGGCTTTCCATCTCTGATCTATTGATAGTGTAAATATATAAATATATAATTTTTATGTATACAAAAATATATACAGTTTAACTTTCAAATAGAGGAACCGAGAAGTTTTTCTGCTATTTAGCGGTAAATATAATTCTATTTGAAGTATTTGGGTATTGTAAAAACGTCCGTTAACAGCGATATCTGCTATTTGGGAGTGTTCGTTAATGCAAGTTTTACCGTATATTTTCTATAAAGAGCGACACCATCAACAATATATAATTGAAAATGTCTTGTAGATATCACTTTCAAATTAATATCTTATAAATACCGTGTAAAACTACAAATAAACATATAAAAAGAAACTAAAAATTGTTTTATAGCTAACTCATTTTAATGTTATTACAATTTTGAAACACAAAGAACTTTATACGTCATAAAATGACACATAGAATGTTTTTTTCAAGAGTAGTAATAAATTTCATGTTTTATTAACGTATCCATACGCAATGCATTGTACAAAAACTGTGTAAACTGATAAAATTATCCTATCTGAGTTAAAAAAGTAAAACGTGGTAAACTAGTAACTCCTCTTCTTAATCGAAGTTTCTGCATTACGAGTTTCAGGCATACTTTTGTTTGAAACTTTCGACCATGTTGTCATATCGTCGAGTTCTATGTCATCAAGGAAGGATACATTTGGTTTTACTATTCGTTTATATCTTCTTCATTAATAGATGGTTCCGAACTTTCTTCATATGTTTCTGTAGCAGCAGCAGCAGCAGCAGCATGAGACTTTTTCCCAGATTTTTTTATACACTTGGCAAGATTTTTTGTTGTAGGTTTGTCAGTTATTTTTGTAGTAGGCCGTTTCGTAGTATGTTTTGTAGGTTTGGTAGGCCTTTTCGTAGTATGTTTTGTAGGTTTGGTAGGCCGTTTCGTAGTATGTTTTGTAGGTTTGGTAGGCCGTTTCGTAGTATGTTTTGTATGTTTGGTATGCCTTTTCGTAGTGGTTCTTGGACGCCTGGTAGATCTACGCATTAAATACCTTTCTGTAGTAGGCTGTTTCGTAGCTACCTTTAAATTAACGAATAACCTTTTTTCAATATCATCAACATCAGAATTTTTTCAAAATTGCCTGCCGAATATTGTATCAGTACCTGTTCAATATTTTCTTCAGATTTCATAATATCATCATCGTTGTTATCATCAGATATTCCAATCTCATCCGGACTTATATCTTTAATTGCTGTATTACGTATATTAAAATCTGTAAATCAAAATAATTTTGGAAATTTTATTTTTATAAAGGTAAAACGGCAACTTATAAATAAAAATTTTAACATAAGATTTGAAATTACACACCTTCATGTTCACGCTCCGATGGATTATTGTTGTCAACTATAAGTAAAAAGAAATTGCTTTTATTATCCTAACTATATACTTAATATTTTATTGTAATTTTGATAAATGATAATAAAATAATTTAATTATTTGATAAAAAAATTCAATTTTACTGGTATAAAAATTAAAAATTTAACCTGTAACTCGTAACAAATCAATTCTACAGATTTTTATAAATTTGGTGTCGTGAAATAATTCCATATCTACTATTGAATTATCTGGCACTTCATTCAGCGGTAGGAAGAATTCGACCGAAGTAAATAAATCTGTAAATAATGAAATTATTTAATTTCTATGATGTAAATTATAAATATCAACAAACGATTAAAACAAATAAGTGCATTTTTATAATTATAATATATCAAGTTGGATTGAATTGAATTGATGAAATACTTGAGGAATTTGCCCAGGAGTTCTTCCGAGAAAGACCTTCTATAGAAACTATTTATATTTAAAAACTTATGTGATATACCTGAAATTGGTACAGCATTGTAATTGTATTCTTTCTTGTTAACTGTTATGTGGAAATCTGGTGAGAATCCTATGATAAATATTTAAAAATTCAGTTATTTTGTGACATATTCGACTTAAGTCACTTAAATTAATATTTTTAATAATTTTATAGAATTTTTAATATTATAATTTACCAAACATTAAAATTTTTGTATATAAATCATCATATTTTCCATCGTAGAAAAAGCTTAAAAGAAATTTTGATCCTGGTTTAGTGCATTCCTCGCTAATATCTTCCGGATATCCGTTTGAATCAGTCAATACGTAATCTTCGTAATAATTCTCTATAAAATATTTTAAAATTTATTAAAATTATCATTGATTTTAGACAATAAAATTTTACTTAAATCAATTATCGAGTAAAATATTAAAGCATTAAACAACAGGAACATTTCAAATTATAATATGATATCGATGCGGTCATACTGTAACAATAAACTGTAACTGTGATGAAGGATTAATAAATAATTTATCAAATAATTTCAAAAATATATCTATTTATCTGAAAGCCGAGTGATTGATGACTGATCGATTGATTCTATTATTTGATTAATCGAATGACCAGACCGACACTAATTATTCCTATTACGAGTGAGCCTGAATAACAGTAGGATGAATTAGCACGAGTCTGGAAAGGATAAGTCTCATAGATTATTCTTGACAATACGAATACAAAATAATCCAGCAACGAATTGCTTAACTTTCCCTGCAACAACAATTGAAATTGCGTGTGATGCCATCTGTTATGATATTTTATTTAAAAACTTTTTATATAATTAATTGTTATATAAAATGGCAAAAAACTGAATTCTTTTGATAGTGATGTGTTTTGTAAAAAAAATTGTAAACGCTAATAACGTATAAAATCTCCATTAGATCCGAATCTTCATCTTCCTTCCCTATCGACTTTTAACTACCAAAATTTAGTGGTATCAATTCCCCTAATACACAAATCTTCTTGAAAAATTTCAGAAATTTACGACCAGAGCCACGAGAGTTATTGCGCTTCAAATTGGTTAAACAAAATCGTGCGCCCACACCCTCACTGCTAGGCACACATCCATGCATACAGAAAACAATCAAATATTTTGCATTTCTAAACGTTTCGAGGACCCATCAGGCCAAAAATGTAAAAATCTCGGGGTCATTTTTTAACCGATCTCCATACTTTCCCTCTGGTATACACAGTATAACAGAGCCGGGAACGTAATTGTTCAGAATAAAGTAACACGTATTATTTTCTGCACTGTAAATCGTTATCTTCTGACTTTTGAATCGTCATAAATAAATATATAACCACTATGGTTACGTTCAAGTAATTTGATTACACCTCATTTAAAATAATTTTACCTTAATTTAATTTGATTTCTCTTTGTTAAATTCCTATCTACATCTGTTTATACAGAATAACTGTTACATTGTCTAATACATAGGCCTAATATTGTTATGAAAAAAACTTTTATTTTGTGAATTTTCAACGTAAATATTAGTGTAATTCCCTTATATATCTCTGTATAAGGTATTGATACAATAAAGTAAAAAGCACGCATCATATTATTCGATTTTTCAGTTATATTTTATTAATTTATATATTTAATCATATTTATAAGTCACACAAACAATTGTTATGTTAAAATTATAAATATTTATAAAAAATAGGAAAACGAGACTTACCATCTGGTAGAAGTGCAAATGTAACGTTCAGCATAAAGAATAAACTGAATAAAACGTGAAGAATAACTATTAAAGCTTTCATATTTGTCCTTTTTCCCGGCGATGTAGTGAGTCTAGCTTATAATTTCCCCCTTTTATAACAGTTAGCACCTATTTATTTATCATAATAAAGCTATAAATAAATACAAATTCTTGTCTTTTCCTAGAATATGTACACAAAATTTGATAACTTGTTTAGAAATTCACTTTTTAAAACGAAAATTGTTATTTTTGAATTGGAAATTACATTTTCATATAAAATGTTTAAAGTTTAAAAATTATGTCTTTAAAATCAATATTTTCTGGTATTTTTCTGCGCTTTTTAATGTTTATTATTTCGTATAAATCATTTATTAGGGAGGCGGGACATGTTAGAACAGTACGTGGTTTGAATTTCTTTTTATTGAATAACCGTTAATGTTAGCATATTAATGGTTATGTCATCAGATATGGCAATTAGTTGGATGCCATTATGTATTACGTTTTAATGTTTTACAAACGATGTTTTCAGAAAAAAAGTGTTTTTTTCACATTGTCGTTTGTTTCAATTTACCCTGTACTTAAAGTATATTGAAACGGAGCAATGGGGAGAAATAATATACATAATATTTTCGCCAAAATGCTGCCTGGTTATTCATATTATTCTTTCCTTTCTGCACACATCTGTATTACATGAGGTATTTTGTTAGCCTTTGCCACAACACGAACATATTCATTCGACTCCAAAACACTTCTAACTGTATTCAGCGTCATCTCTCCATTCACTTCTGTGTTTTCTTTTATCGTTTCGTANCCGATCTCCATACTTTCCCTCTGGTATACACAGTATAACAGAGCCGGGAACGTAATTGTTCAGAATAAAGTAAAACATTATTTTCTGTACTGTAAATCGATATCTTCTGACTTTTCAATCGTCAAAAATAAATAAATAACCACTATGGTTATGTTCAAGTAATTTGATTACACCTCATTTAAAATAATTTTACCTAATTTAATTTGATTTCTCTTTGTTAAAGTCCTATCTACATCTGTTTATACAGAATAACTATTACATAGTCTAATACATAATATTGTTACGCAAAAATCTTTTATTTTGTGAATTTTCAATGTAAATATTAGCGTAATTCCCTTGATATATCTCTGTATAAGATATTGATACAATAAAGTAAAAAGCACTCATCATATCTTTCGATTTTTCAGTTATATTTTATTAATTTATGTATTTAATCATATTTATAAGTCACACAAGCAATTGTTATGTTAAAATTATAAAGAAATATTTATAAAATATAGGAAAATGAGACTTACCATCTGGTAGAAGTGCAAATGTAACGTTCAGCATAAAGAATAAACCGACTAAAATGTGAAGAATAACTATTAAAGCTTTCATATTTGTCCTTTTTCCCGGCGATGTAGTGAGTCTAGCTTATAATTTCTCCCTTTTATAACAGTTAGCACCTATTTATTTATCATAATAAAGCTATAAATAAATACAAATTCTTGTCTTTTCCTAGAATATGTACACAAAATTTGATAACTTGTTTAGAAATTCACTTTTTAAAACGAAAATTGTTATTTTTGAATTGGAAATTACATTTTCATATAAAATGTTTAAAGTTTAAAAATTATGTATTCAAAATCAATATTTTCTGGTATTTTTCTGCGCTTTTTAATGTTTATTATTTCGTATAAATCATTTATTAGGGAGGCGGGACATGTTAGAACAGTACGTGGTTTGAATTTCTTTTTATTGAATAACCGTTAATGTTAGCATATTAATGGTTATGTCATCAGATATGGCAATTAGTTGGATGCCATTATGTATTACGTTTTAATGTTTTACAAACGATGTTTTCAGAAAAAAAGTGTTTTTTTCACATTGTCGTTTGTTTCAATTTACCCTGTACTTAAAGTATATTGAAACGGAGCAATGGGGAGAAATAATATACATAATATTTTCGCCAAAATGCTGCCTGGTTATTCATATTATTCTTTCCTTTCTGCACACATCTGTATTACATGAGGTATTTTGTTAGCCTTTGCCACAACACGAACATATTCATTCGACTCCAAAACACTTCTAACTGTATTCAGCGTCATCTCTCCATTCACTTCTGTGTTTTCTTTTATCGTTTCGTATTATCCTAAGAAATGTAGTCTTTGTACATCTTAAAGACATTGCAAATGCCAGGAACGTTGAAATAGTTTGCCCCATCTCATTATTGTTACGTACCCCGAGAGGTGTTTTTGACGACAAAATTTAATATCAAAACGACACTTAGGTGTGCTTTGAATAAACTTTAATAATTCTGCGGGATAACATTCATTCTTCTTATAGACCAATATAGAAAAGATTATAAGAAATGTGTTTACGAACAATTGTGACATAAAAAATGTTACTCCGGAAATTACAAAAATTCTTCAAACTACAATGGTTCTTCCGCCGCCATGCTTGTAGCATTACAGATACGATAATTGGTATTATTCTTCATATCTAAAAGGAAGACCTATTCACCAGTAAGTCAGTCAGATAGTAGATCTAAGTAAGATCTTTCACCCGGATCCATTGAAGGAGACGAGGATTTTAGAGTTACTTTAGGGATAACTGGATATTATGGATGGAATATCGTTATTAATTCAACTAAATTTAAAGCAGAATACTAAATTGGAAGGAATGATTGCTTGACTGGGAGTAGGTACGTCGGTACTTTTATGGAATTGTAAAGGTATTGTAAATAAATGTATTTTTTTTTTTTTTTGGAATTTTCTGTGTACTTTTGATTTAATTTTCTTAATGGAGACGTGGCGTAATTTCCGATTTTCATAACACGAATAACTTTTTTGTTTTACAGGAAGCAGGTTATCGAAAGGTATTGTAAATAAATGTATTTTTTTTTTTTTTGGAATTTTCTGTGTACTTTTGATTTAATTTTCTTAATGGAGACGTGGCGTAATTTCCGATTTTCATAACATGAATAACTTTTTTGTTTTTCAGGAAGCAGATTATCGAAAGACTGATAGAGGTCGTTTTATTGGTGGCTGGATGCTTTTGATAATCAATTCTTTGAAAGTGAATATTTTAGAAAAAGACAGGCATTGGATGCTTATGGAATTAACGATAGGGTATCTAGTAATTTCCGTTTGTTTTATGTATATAAGACTTATTCTATGGACAGAAATAGTGAGATTGGTTTGGTGTTACAAAATAGATTTTTTTGATTGGTGATTTTAGTGCTCGCATTGGTGCGGAGCTACAGGAATGGATTTATGGCTGTAATGAGGATCTTGATCATGGTTGGATGACGAGGCTGTCACAAGACGTTTTAAAATGTCGCTGTGGAGTAGCGACGTTTTAGCTGGCAGCTTAGTAAGCTGTCAGTTCATTCTCCCCGTTGTTTTCCTCGCACGCGTTTGGTTTCGCGTAACATCACACGACTACGTTCAAAGGTTTCTACAAATGATCAAATAACAATCGAATAACAAATTTTTAACAATGTATAAATTTTTCCGACAATTTTAACTTTTACATTTAAATTCTATGTTACTTTTTCTCTTTTTCGACGTCCCGCAGGGAGGTACGGGCGTTTTGTCATACTCGTTTCCCTCGGGAGGAGAGGGTTTTTTTTAACCTCTACGGCAGGTGTTCGGGATTCCTCCCGCAAGGGTAAAATAATAAGTGGTGTTTTTTCGTGCGGCATTTACGAACATTTAGTGTTGTATTGGATCCGATTTGAACATTTAAATTACATTCGACGATACGCAAACATTTTATATTTTGTAGAGCAATTCATACCAATCACAAAATTCCATTTCTTTCTAAAAACGCCAAAAAGGGGTTTAAAATCGAATATATTCGCGTTCCTTTTCAGGTTCTTCGGAACACAAATAGGGATTCGATACTTAGTTTAATCGGTCTGTCACCCGCAAAATGTAGGTGTAGAAGCTACTTCCGACACACATGGACATGTAAAGTCCGAAGATCGCGTGTCATCCGTAGGTATGTTTGTCTTCCTTTCTCTCGAAGTTTTCCAACAGAAGAAAATTTTTTTTTGAAAACTTGGAGTAAACTTTATTCCATTTTCTACTGGATTAAGACGATGATGGGGTGTTTGCACTTTTCAATTCATGGTCTACAACAGTGTTTTTCAACCTGTGAGTCGCAAAGCCATACACGGGGGGTCGCACAGTGGGACCAAATCCCAAAAAGCTGGCCAAAAGTCAAAAGCATTATTAATTCGGCTGAAAGTCAGTATTCGAGGGTTTTCGGGATCGCTGATTATGAATCCGAAGTCAAAATTTGAAATAAAAACAAAATGACGGATTTAACACGAACCACTTTTATAGAAAAAGTACAAAATAAATTCATATATTGTTTAATACATACAATCAGTTGATTAAAAGTTCATGCATCGTCATCCAAAGAATAATTTGATTCACAATCAGATGATTCAACTTTGAAATCGCTGGAGCTTCTTGTACTTGCTGGTATACATGGCGCAACTAACAATAAAACTGCTTCTGGAAGCAACGATTTTGGGTTTTTTCGAGGTAATTCGCACAAACTCGAAATAAACGGATCGGATATTAATAATAGGTGTAAAATAATGTTTTTCACTGTTTTCACTCGGGAACTTTTCTTGCAAAATCTTCTCGAAACTTTTTAATGTATTTATTAGTAGACTCTTGAGCGTCTTCAGACATCTGCTCTATCGGCAATACCGATGAATTTATCACTTCTGCACCATGAATCAATATCTTATGTACCGAAGTCGGCACCCAGAACCACGGATATAACTGCACAAAGTAACGAGCTGTCTGTAAGGCATAATCTTGAATATTATCCTAAGAAATGTAGTCTTTGTACATCTTAAAGACATTGCAAATGCCAGGAACGTTGAAATAGTTTGCCCCATCTCATTATTGTTACGTACCCCGAGAGGTGTTTTTGACGACAAAATTTAATATCAAAACGACACTTAGGTGTGCTTTGAATAAACTTTAATAATTCTGCGGGATAACATTCATTCTTCTTATAGACCAATATAGAAAAGATTATAAGAAATGTGTTTACGAACAATTGTGACATAAAAAATGTTACTCCGGAAATTACAAAAATTCTTCAAACTACAATGGTTCTTCCGCCGCCATGCTTGTAGCATTACAGATACGATAATTGGTATTATTCTTCATATCTAAAAGGAAGACCTATTCACCAGTAAGTCAGTCAGATAGTAGATCTAAGTAAGATCTTTCACCCGGATCCATTGAAGGAGACGAGGATTTTAGAGTTACTTTAGGGATAACTGGATATTATGGATGGAATATCGTTATTAATTCAACTAAATTTAAAGCAGAATACTAAATTGGAAGGAATGATTGCTTGACTGGGAGTAGGTACGTCGGTACTTTTATGGAATTGTAAAGGTATTGTAAATAAATGTATTTTTTTTTTTTTTGGAATTTTCTGTGTACTTTTGATTTAATTTTCTTAATGGAGACGTGGCGTAATTTCCGATTTTCATAACATGAATAACTTTTTTGTTTTTCAGGAAGCAGATTATCGAAAGACTGATAGAGGTCGTTTTATTGGTGGCTGGATGCTTTTGATAATCAATTCTTTGAAAGTGAATATTTTAGAAAAAGACAGGCATTGGATGCTTATGGAATTAACGATAGGGTATCTAGTAATTTCCGTTTGTTTTATGTATATAAGACTTATTCTATGGACAGAAATAGTGAGATTGGTTTGGTGTTACAAAATAGATTTTTTTGATTGGTGATTTTAGTGCTCGCATTGGTGCGGAGCTACAGGAATGGATTTATGGCTGTAATGAGGATCTNTTCAGTGAGAAGGCTGTGCCTGTTTATTTTACAGTACAATTAGTTTTTTATCGATATTTAAATCTCAACAGAAAGAAAATTAAATACATAGTTTTTAAAATCACTGACATAATTTTAATATGGCCGTGGGGGGTCGCCAGAATTTTTTAACTTGTAAAGGGGTCGCGTATTCAAGAAGGTTGAAAAACACTGGTCTACAAGGTTGGCATTATTAATAGTTCCGAGTTCGCGACATAAAACAAAAATAATCGTGTATGTAATAGTTGCTAATGGCTCCTCTTTCTCTCATGATAGTCTCTTTTTACCAGGTGAAAGAGACTACCATTTACAATCTTTTAATAGTCCGATTGGTGTAGACCGTGGCGATATTCATGACTTGCGGTAAGCCTCAGTTACTTCCGCGTGTGAAATTGTCGCATCAATCGGTTGTGTGATCTTCGAAGAGAGCGGGAAAACCTAAGGGTATTCATTTACAGGTTTCCGACTTCGCAGAGCATATCTATTTGAGGGTTTTAAAAGTGGACGCTTGTCGATTAACTAGTGTCTACCTGGCTCAGCTGAGTTGACTCCAAAATAAACACAAGGATCTCTAGCTATAAGCGGTGCTTGTTCTGAGGTAGATGACTCGGAAGCTTTTGCTTCGGACTTAGGTTCGTCCGCTGCAAAAGTTCCAAATTCCATTCGCGCGAGCGCTGGTTTCATCCGGTTAGCGTGTGTGTGCATCCTCTTCCCGTACGTGCTGGATAATAAAGTCGACCGGACTTGTCTCCGTTACTATCCTATAGGGTCCTTACTATTTTGGGGTCGTTCTCTCTTTAACCCTGATGGGACAGTTATTTCCGTTACGAAAAGTCTGTCTCCTATAGAAAATTTATATAGCTTATTCTTACGCTGTTGGTATAATTTCCTATCATTTGCAGCCTTCTCAGCGTGCTCCTGGGCCAACTTGTGTGCGAAGGCAAACCTCGACCTTAATTTATTTGTAAAATTTTCTCTAACATCGTAACTAGGTCTATTGGATTCAGTTACGATATCAATCAAATAAACTGGTTCTCTTCCGAACAACAAGTAATACGGCTCGTTTGTACTGGAATGAACTGGAATTATACGTAAAAAGGGCGTAAGGGACCATTTCATCCCAATTGCGTTGGTCTTTATCTACGTAATGCGTTAGGATATTTATTAAGGTTTAAAAGCATAGGAGTTATTAAGCTTCAAAGAAGGTAAACAATATTGTGCACCCCTACTTACAAACTAACATCCATAGATACAGAAAAAAAACCCAAATTGTTTTGTATTTCTTGGCGTTTCAAGGTGTCCTGAGTCCAAAAATATAAATATCTTGGGGAGGGGATTACTATGTGACCGATCGTCATACTTTCCCTCTGTTATAGAACACAGCCAGGAAAGTAAAAAAAAATGAATATTTAAGAACCTTAAATTTCTAGCATTCAGTTTTAAGTGTTGACTAATGTTTTTGGATATTTGTGGGACTATCATAGAAATAATGATTTATATTTCTGAAAAAATGAGTAAATTAACTTTTAGGATTAGCCTAACGACCTAATCTAAATTATTTATTTATTTTTTTATTTATCAAAACCTAATCGTGTATTACCTTCAGACAAAAAATATATATCATCTATACTTAATAAGTAAAATAAGCTACAGTCCTGTCAATATTCTCTTACTCATTTAATAGTTAATAATACAATCTATTCACTTAGATATTAACTATTCAACAAAAATATTTGCGTCATTTTGAATGTGTTAGTTACGAATACTGTGCCGATGAATTTGTAGATTATTCCTTTATTAAACTATTGCCTATGGCACAAAATATTAAAAGAAACCTAATTTAAAACGTTGTATTACAAAAACATTGTTACTTAGGAATAATAAACAGACTTATTATACTTCCATTAGTCCTTAGTATCTATATTTTTGTAATTAAATATAGATTTTTGTAATTAAATATTGTGTTCTTTATATTTACTTTTTTCTTTAAAATAAAATTAATTGCTTAAAAATTTCCAATCTACTAAGCTAACTCGTAAGTAGCTTTGTATATTTGTTTCGTTGGTTCATATCTCGCCTGAATACCGGTAGATGAAACTGTCGCACTCCCCACACAGACGTAACAACGCAATGATCGTGATAGACCAGGAATATGCTTGGTTTTGCACCAATTTGGAATAGAAGTGCCACAATACATACGAAATACAGAAGGTACTGGAATGGAGAAGGGAGCAGAAAATCAAACGGAGACGTAATAAAAAAACAAAACGAAAACGACGAAGGTGATGAAAATGACAAATTAAAAACCCGTATTCATTGAAGGGAAATACAGATGAATAATAATTGTAAGGTCTCATTTTGTTTTGTTTGGTGGCCATGTTTGATGGTCCATATCGCTGTCTGTTCTAGACGGTAAGCTTAAAATATTAAATCACTTATTTATTAGTTGTGTTATGTTCGTTTATAATATAATAATGCAATCGTATTCTAAAACTTTTTACGATTACCAAATGATTTACATGAAATAATAAAAAAAATTAAAAAGCGCAGAAAAATACCAGAAAATATTGACTTTGAATACAGAGATTTTAACTTTTAATCACTTTATATGAAAATGTTAACTAAGTACACTTTTCAATTTTGAACCTTTTTGGAATTGCGTATGCATTATACATATCAAACAATATAATTTTTTTTTCTTTTAAAATATTGGACTGCATTAAATTTTTATTTTATATATAAGATTGCATTAATATTTAATACTATACATAATGATATTAATACCGCTTCGTCACGACGTTGGCCTTGTCGAGTCATACGTATTTGCAAAAAATAATGTTCAGTGGTCGTGTCATGTTCAGTTTATATAGTTATTACAGTCGACTCTCTATAGCACTGTAGATAATTCTGTTTTATATGAATTCCATGTTGTACGAGTCACTTAGATTTTACAAATACGTGAGCCGTTCACAGCTCGGCACACGTATTTGTAAAATCTAAGTGACTCGTACAACATGAAATTCATATAAAACGGAATTATCAACAGTGTTATAGGGGGGTTGACTTGTAATTGAATAAGTTTTATTCCCTTTATATCAAAAATACATCGTTTCAGTTTACACGTAAGGCCAAATTTTTTAACCAGTTTCTTTTGGACTTTTCTTAATCATAGATTTGAATGCAAAATAATGAAATTACCACGGTTGTCAGATGCATAAGATTGTGTCTTGTGAAGAGAAAAATTGTTGTAATAATTTATTAAATTTTGATTGAATGCGGTGAATATAATATAACAGGAAAGAAATGTTTTGAAATAAGTAATATTCAGAAGCTCCATTTATCCCTGTTCATCTATATATACAATATTGAATATGCAGATAAATATGGAAATATAAAGCTTTGCAATGTCGCGTCATAATGTCGTCTTGAATGCATTTGAATATTAAAATAGAATGTAAATTAAAATATCTTATCATTGTTAACTTAATTGTAAAAACTTGAAGACAAAATTTTTTACAAATCAGCATTTTTAATTTTATGAATAATTCCCATATATTACTGTATTTTTATGTAAGCATGAGTAATAACAGAGTGCTACGAAAGCATCAAATATAACTCGAAACCATCTATTTTTTATTCTACTATAAAATAAATAAGAGTAAGTAATCAGAATTCAATTTATAAATTATAATGTTAGAATATTTCATTAATTCATATAAATTTATGGACCAAAACAGAAGTAACATAGCCCACTTTTAACGGAGTGTCGTTGTATATGAAGAAACTTGTTTACGTCTACATTTAATGTTAATGTTATTTAATATTAATATTAATGTTATTTAATTTTATTGTTATTTAATATTAATCTTAATGTTATTTAATTTTATTGTATACTAAAAGCTATACTGTTGAAAAATTTGTATTTTTTTGAAGTTAAATTAAGTTATTTCTATATACTACATTTAAATTTCACCGCTTTTCCAAGAACTCTAAGAAACAATAGTAATTTCATTAAATTTACTAGATTCATAGCTTGTATTAGTTTTACTCGTACCTTCCGTGTCACTGTCACCTTCATATTCTCTTTCCGAATCCTCCACAAAGTCTAGCATTTCTAGTACACACCCCTGAAGTTTAAAATGCAAAAGGTGTTTGACGTAGGCACGATCCGTTTTGCTCAAATGACAACCTCATAACCTATGCTTCTTCATCAGGGGCGTCCGGGCAAAAACGGGAAGCATAAACTATATAAAAAAATGGCATCGTAGATTATACAAGAAGCTTCAGTCTATAATTCAAAGTCGGATTAGCGCTCCCACAAAGTAGTGTTGGTTGCACTCGTGACTAACTTGACTTCGTTAACAAAGAATGTAGTTTTGGTCAACATATAACGAAGTTGCGTGGGATAATGAAGAAATATCGTTCATTAGTTTCTTCTATATATGCAGAATAGGCTAACTAGAAGACATGAATTTTCTGTTCTTGTTGATAACGAAATTTGGGGTCTCCTTAGAGATTAGGAAAAGAAAAACCCAGGCAAAAAAAGGGATACTTGCCCTAAGGGCACCAATGTACGGGCGTCCCTGTTGTCCGTGCATCGCAAATCCATTTTACGACTTCCTCATAAGAAGCAGACTTTCTGTTTCCGAAACTTGTAAATTCTTTATTCCCATTAGCAATTCAGTCTTTTTATTTTTTCTCACCTGATTTTTAGGAAGTTTATTCATATGAGTATCGAGGGGTTGTATTAAAGGGTTACACCATCTAGAGTGTAGTAAACATCAATATTTTTTGTTTTATTTTGGCCTGTTTGTCTTCTCACAAATGTGAATGATCCGAGTCCAAAACGAATAAACAATTCGGCTTAAATAAGGAATTGGGTCGGGTATTCCAAGATTTTAGGGGAATATACTCTTCTATAAACGTACTTGCTGTCATTACGCTTACCTTTTCAAGAAATCAAAGACATCTTTTCAAGAAATTTTATGTACTAGCATAAAACGGATCAACAACCCATGTGACGCCTTAAATGTTGATGAATCAACATTTGGGTAAATTTGGAGAAAGAGATGCTTTGTCATTTCACGGGTTATTACAAGTATTACCAATAACAGTTCTACCTTTTGACCGTACCACTGTAATCCACTTGGCCAATGCAGATTCCTTTTTTGGATAATTAGCAGAAATTTTATAGGGAAGACGACGCAATTTTACTGTTTAATATTCTGTCACTGAATGCAGTCAGAATGTCATCTCTTTTCGTAAACCATCATTGAAGCATTGATCTTCAGTTTTCGAGAAATTTTTGACAAGTTTTTCGAGTTTTTATATGCTAAAATAACTTCTTTTTTTTAAATGACAAGCTACTGTATATGATTTTCATTTATCCGTTTTTCGCATACAGGATTTTATAATAAAGCAGCGCGATTTATAATAAAATCCTTGACAAACATCTATGTTGATTGCGCTCGAAATACAATCAACAAATTCCAGCACTCATTTTTCCAAGGTAAAATATAGCGGCATGACGTAATATACGAGATAAAAGTAAGTTTTGTTTTCAATCAAAAACATGCAATTTTCTCATATTAATTAATTCATACCGTTAAAGGCATAATACGTTAAGATGAATATGAAATATGCAAAAAAGGGAAAAAATACTTCCTTCTTTTTTTCCAAATGGGAAGTATTAAATATACAAAAAAGGTGCTCGTTTGCATGCTCTTGGGAAACAAAAGCATGAAAACGAGCCATCTCATTGTTTGTCGCAATTTTATTAAAATGATGTTCTTAACTATATCGATATAAAATATTTGATGATGTCATCGACTACGAATGTACTTCGTGTTTCGTATATTTTTATGACAGACTTGAAAATAGAAAGTATTAAGAGATCTCTCCTTATCCATTTTAAGTTTAAATCATAAAAAAAAGTAAGTAAGTATCAATTAAGTTTTTTCACTTGTAAATTGCAAATTATTAGAATATTATTTCTATAAATAATAGATTATTACTATAATTTTTAAAAATAAAATACTGTAATCACCTTGAGATTTTTATAGCCTATATTTATCTTAAAAGTGCAAAGGAAGGAAAAATAATTATTTTCAATAAAATATAATTGGAACTTAGCAGAGATATGTAACAATTCAAACAAAAACATATAAGATGAAAAAATTACTCCAAGTAAAAACATTATGACAATTTAGACTATAATCAAAGTTTATTTTTAGGAGTTTTTCTTTGGTAAAGATTAGTTTGGAGTGAAAAAGTCACTGACTGACTTTTTCACTCCGAAAATCGGCCACTATGATTCTTGTATGTACAGTCAGTCAGTGACTTTTTCACTTAAAAGTAACAATTTTGCATCCCTGGTGTACAGCAATGGTCTTTACTTTTGCTTTTGTATGTTTCTGTTTTCTTCCACTTCACATTCATAGCATTATATTCAGCCTGGAAATAAATCATTGAAAAGAAATTAGGACATAAAAATCCCTGATTTATATATGCTCCAGTGGCTTGCCATCCATGGAAGCTGTGGACAATTTTTCAAGTTACAGCCCAACCAGATTGAATGTATGAGGAAGAAAACCTGTTATACTGGTGAGCGTGATACATCTACTCAGGATAATGATTTTGATAATAAGCAATATTATGTATGCATTCACGGCTTGTTTCATTGATAAAAATAAACATTATATAAGAAATAAAGTATACGAATATAATTATAGAATTTAATCCGCTCCTATAGCTATAATACATCGTTATCAGCTGGTAAAGAAAATTTTTATATAGAATTTAGTAATATAAACAATATAAACTTGCATGTATCCATTTGCTATAAAAATCCAGTAAGAAGTTGCGTAACTTTCCCGGCAAGTTAAAATTATGTGGCGCCATCTGTTATGAGATTTTATTTTTAAAATTTATATTATTAATTATTTATAAAATGGCAAAAATCTTAATTTTGAGGGTAGAGAAAATATTGCTAATGGTAATAAAGAGTAAAATCTTTATTAATCCACTGTTCAGGAAACAGAACCATTTGGCCACTGGTGGGCTGACGTAATTTTCTTGTGAAGATCAATATTTTTATTTATTGGCATTTCACAAAGAAATTAAGGAATTTTACAAATAAAAATTACGAAGTATATCAAAATTAATTAGTTCAGTGTATTTATAAATCTTAAATTTATATTCTGTATAGAGTTATAGAGAAAAAAAAATACAAAGTTTAAATCTTTCCATTCTTAATTAACATACATTAAATTAAATTATCTACTAATTTGAAAATTTTCTTTTCAGAAATAACGAAAATTTAACATTTACTATTGATAAATAAATTAAAATTAATAAAAATGAGAATAAAAAAAAAGTAACAAGAAGAAAAGTAATTGTGGCAAATATGACAAACACGACCGCAGATTTGTTGGAGAATATTTCTTCATTTAATAATACAAACAATGTTAATATTTCTTCTTATATCGCTGAGAACAATTCTTCATCGAATTGTACAACTTGTATTGATTTCAACGATAATGTTTCCGAAGCTCTAAAGTCCGCTACAGATAACTTGATGATTATTATGGTACTAATAGTAATGATGGCAATGGGTACAGATATATCTTGGAATCAGGTAATCAAGCTTATTTGTGAATAATTTTTATTTAATTTATGCAAAATTAATTAATTTTTAATAAGCATTTAACTTATGTTCATAGATTTGGAAACATTTACGAAGACCGTGGGGAGTCATCATTGGAGTATTTTGCCATTACGTTGTTATGCCATTATTAGCTTTCATGTATAAACATATTTTTCAATTGGATTCAGAAATATCCACGGGATTAATTATTGTATCTTGTTCTCCTGGTGGTATATTATCGAATATTTTCAATTATTATTTAGATGGAGAGGTATCTTTAAGGTGTGACCTTCATTGATCATTCCCTTTACGTATTGCTTAATATCGAATTTAAAAAACATTAATTATATTTTAGTGTCACCATAACTGCGATATCCACTACTTTAGGATTAGGACTGATGCCACTTAACGTTTGGATATATTCGAGAGAAATAACTGCAGGTCAAATAATTATATCTTTTGTCAATATGATAATATCATTAGTAACAATAACTTCTCCCATATTCGTTGGTATGCTCATAAGATGGAAATTTCCAAATATATCAGCTCATATCACTAAAGTAAATTGAATTATTAATTATAATCTTACATAGTAGTTATTAATTAATAAGATATGAATTAATATTTTATTTATCCTTTTGTAGTGGGGTAGTGCGCTAGGATTTCTTCTCTTCCTCATCGTATTCATATTAGAAATGATTCCTTTCAGAAAAGTTATTCATGAAATAACTTTAAAATTAATTTTAACTACAATTCTTATGCCCGCAACTGGCATTATCATTGGATATTTACTAGGTTTCATTTCTCGAAGATCTCGATCAGTTTGCACTACAATAGCTATTGAAACTGGAATTCAAAACGTGCCTGCTGCGATCACCGTCATTACTTTATCTTTCCCTGTTCAGGTATACATTTTTCGAATTAAATGTTGAATAATTTGCTTGTAGTCATTAATAAAACGAGGAGAAAAATTTCAGGAACAGATTAAACTTCTCCTGGCACCATGTTTTTATTTAGTATTTCAAGCCGTTATAGGCATTCTTATGTGCGTAATTTATAAAATTTCAATAAAATGTTGCAAAAAGCCAGGAATTTCGAGACAAAATATAAATAAAGATGTTAAACATGCAGGTAAATATATATTATATGCAGGTATAACTTAAGTGCATTATACGGAAATATTTTCTTGAATTTATTAACCGATTTTCTTTTTTTATAGAAAAAGAAGAAATTTGATAGCTATTTGCAATTACAAGTACTCTTTACGAATTTTGTCTTAGTATCTGGCAAACAATTTCTAATTTTTTTGTAAAAAGTTTTAAACAACCTTTTATGCACTTTATCACAAGATTGGATATTGTTGGAATATTGATTGTGACATTGTTGGCATTCTTGTTAGATACATGGAACCGTTGACACCGCATTTAGAGAGAATTAATTTTACGCTTTTCAGCCGAACCTGAGCTGTATTACCACATACTTGTGTGATGCAGCATTGAAACGAATTGTTATTAGTTTTAATGCTACGTAACGACATCATTTTGAAGTAATTTTAAACGTTAAAAATGGAGCATAATTTAAATGCTCTTTACCAGCAAAGTTAATTTGAACTGATGCGAACGATGAGCAATACTGTATATCCGAATCCGAAAATATATTTATTATTGGTCCCTAATGCAACACGTGGTCTACTCTAAAATGAATGTAAATGTAAAGGCTTACCAGTAGCAGAGTAGATAAAACGTCTGAACACTGTTAATTGGTTGTGGGTTCGCTCCTCGCCAACGAGCTGGCCATGTAAAGTTTTTCGCATTTTCTTCACGTTTGGAACACCTAAATAGGAGCCAGTTTTTCATAAAAAGGCATCACACTTGGCACTTGGGACACGTGCCAAGGGTGATGCATGCACAATGCCTACGTGTCGCGTTGCCGCAACCAAATAAATCTGTAAATGTAAAACGTACCTCTACTTCTAACAATTAAGAATTGATGAAAACAATCTTACAGTTGAAGAAATGAGATATTTCTTTTGTCCTTTAGATAACAAACATTTTCGTTAGATAAAATTAAAACTAAGTCTAAAGTCATTTGATAATATTACGTTATATATATGCATTTCCAACCAGTCTATTTTTAAAACTCTTTCCGCCCTGTGGGCACTAATAAGGCCTCTTTTAGCAAGCCCATTATGACTTTGGCCAGGCTCACAATGGGGTGGCCGGGTGGTGAGAAACGGGGCCCGACATACCTAGACGGACCACCATCTGAAAAATTCCCGATGCTTTTTTGACCCGTCCGGATTTGATTCCGGGTCCCTCAGACAGGTAAGCTACCACATATACCATATATACCACATATCGGCGATCCGGGCTGTCCCATTTCCAACCAGATAGTAACTCATGTCTTGCTCACATCCTTTATTCACTGAATCAGTTTACATGTTTCACTTTGATTACAATATGCATTTCAAAATGTTGACAAGTACTGTACATTTTATAAATTTTACACTTACGTAAAATAAAATTTCAATTGCGGTTGAATTTCCGTATTTGGGGTGATTAAAAATCGATATTTTCCAGATAAATCTATACTAGTTCTCAATTAGCCCCAAGTGTTTTTTACATATGCCTGAACGTATGTAATACTGTCGGATGGTCGAGCAGTTAAGATGGCAGACTTCCAATCTGGCGACCTGAGATTGTATCCGGACCAGTCAAAAATCACAGGAATTTTTACAGGTGATCCGTTCGGATATGTTGAGCTCTGTCCCTCACCATCCGGTCGCTCCACTATAGGCCTGTCAAACTCATAATCGGCTTGCTAAGTAGTTCTCTTTGTATGGAGTCCGAGGATAAAGCTTTTGTTAATTTTTTTTCTTTTTAACAAATGAAATACGTTCTGTAGAATATGTTCTTCTTAATAAAAAGCAGTTTTAAGTATTACTTTTGTTAGCAAAAGTAACATTAACTTATACAGACAGGAACCACTAAGGGTTCTTAAGTTTTCTCTGGATGCAGGGAAAAATCCATAGCACTCCGTCTCGACGTCCCTGAAAACAAGGTATTTACCACAGAATTTACTAGATTGCAACATACAAAGGTCACAAGCCTACGTTTGGCCAATTCGACACAAGCCATTCCACGCAAAAAAAATTTGTTGAATGGTTTTAAATATTATTATTATTTTTTTATAATCGACCTTTATAACGTTTATGGAGTATATAAAAACCCACAATTTACCACTATATAATTACAGTAAATATATCCAGTAAACATGATTGATTCTAACACAAACCAACAAAAATTATTGTAACATCTTCACAATACGGGGTTGCAATTTTTAATCATATTTTAAATTTATTTAATTTCAAATATGTCCTCTCGAACTCAAATTGGTAGTCTTCTACATTTTTTATGAATTAGTAGCAAGTGGAAGTTTATTGAAATTAAATCGAAAAGATAAAAAACATTTATATATAATAATAAAGTAGATAGTTCCGCGTCAAGCATGACAGCTCACTATGTCAGGTCTTTGGTCCCAGTCAGGTCATTCGGAGTCCGCTTGTTATTATGTTATCGTAACTGGAGGAAAAGGACAAAATGTATTTATCCCACTCCATTCCTCTAGTTCACGTTCTCATCGAACGATCTTTATTTGTCAAATTGACCCATCCAGACACCGAGACAACACCTCGGTGTTGTCTCCATCATGACGGTGTAGACGCTTCCGCCATTTTTTTTCCAGATACACAACCGTATCAAAATTCCTATAGTCTTGAAAAGGTTTCCTTACTGCTTTACCTGAGTAATAGAGACTTTACTATTTTTCGGTTATTTGAATGACATAATGCAAATTCTAAATAAAAAATGGCGATGACGAATGGTACAAAGTATCGCCATTTACTGAGCAAACCGAATTTGTATGTGTTAACAATAAAATTAATAACATTAAACAAACGAAGCCATTTTATTCTCTTCTACGTATTTTTTTTTTAAATGTGTAATATTCTCCTGCCATTTTAAAAACGAAACTATATGTATTTAATAACATTAATAAATAAAATAACAATATTACGATCTATTAATCACAACATAACAATAAAAATAATAATAAATAATACAATGCACGGTCTATAAACATAAGGTCAAGACGGGATACCTTGATGCATCGCGGCAGTCTCCATGTTGGGGCTCTTATGGTGTGTATGGTGTTTCTAGCAAAGCTGATTGTTTGTTTCTTTCGATCTCAAGTAGTTGGATTTCAGCTAAATGGCTTTAATATTGCTTGAATATATTCAATAAGAAAAATTTAACTGATGTTTTATAATTTTTATAAATTCATATTTTGATACAAATAATGCTATTTGCTGCATGTACTGTCATTCAGTGTGAACATGTTGCATTTTCTGAGGTAACAGTTTTAGTGAAATCGGAAAATACAGTATCAGGTTACTAATAGAGATTTAAATATTTTGCTGTTAGATAAAATCAAAAATCCAATATATAAACTGCTTTTATATTTTACACTTATTATAAAACGTTTGCAGTATGCATCATTAGAATGGTTACAGTTAACCCGGTTTAAATTACATTAAAACATGGTTACTCATATCATTACTATACGCTGTTTGTGCTAAAGTTTTAGTAAAGTTTTAGGATGTACTGTACAACGTTATGTAACTAATTAAATAGAATAACAGAAATGGAGATTTAGAATAAAGATTTATTAAACAGAATAAATATTGTTATATCTTGTTTGTGAACTAAAAATACTCTTTAAAATTAAAAATAAAATTTAGTAATTGAAATTAAAACTTTCAGTCATTTAAATAAATATTTCATAATAATTGAGAGTAATGTAACATAGTACTGCACAGATTGCACATTCTAATAAATGATTATGTTGCTTAATAATCATTTTATTATGAAATAAATAATAAATAAAGTTGAAGTTGACATTTCTATTTGTTGGTATTGTCTACTGTTTAATAAAATTTTACAAATATACATATTTAATCCTCTATAAAAATAAATTAATTTAATTTATATGCATAAGAAGTTTTCTAAATGAAGGAAGTTTTTATCTCTTGCAAATACTTTTGAAAGTTTACTTTATATAATATGTAAAGTTTGTGAAAATGGTTTTCTTTTCTCTTCATCTAATTTTAATTCATAAAAATGTTTAACCTGAGCTCTTGTTTGGAGATTAATTAAATTTATCCTCGTATTTTATTATACGAACCACTGGCATTTCTTTTTATTTTGTAACCTATTTAGTTAAAACATTTATATCGAATTTTTACAATTCGGTACTGAACACCAAACCATTATAAAAATTATATGTTCATTTTATATAATTAGTTGGATTTCTTGTTATATATATATAAAACAAGAAATCCAACTAATTGAGATCGAAAAAAACAAACAATCAGCTTCGCTCTAGAAACACAGTACACACCAAGAGCCCCAACATAGCGACTGCCGCGATGCATCACGGTATCGTGTCTTGACCTTATGTTTATAGACCTTGATACAATAAATTATGATGTAGCGCCATCTGTGGAAAAAGAAAGACAACAAACAAACTCACAAACAGACTTTGGTTATTATATTTTAATCAAGCTTGGAATCGATATTACGCCACGTTTAGTGAGATATTCAAATTTAGTAAGAACTGGAGTTTGAACTTGTGGGAATTGGCAGTGTCAGATTACTGAATGTTTAGAACTAGCGAACATACGTATTACCGAGATTGTACTGTACTGTATTGTGTAATTTTAATTCATATGTAATATACTAATATTGGACAACTTGTAATGGGAGTGACTTTCACGAGAACTTAGAAGCACTTTACAAAATATGCATTTCTTTGTATATACTCTATGACAATAATACAAGCATAAAAAATTCATCTTTAATTTTCAAGCATTTGTTTTATATGATAGGATTCTATAATATCAAAGACAGACGAATAAAAGACTGCTCATCAACTACAACGAACAATTATTAGGAAGCAACTACAGTCGACCCCCCTATAGCACTGTTGATTATTCCGTTTTATATGAATTCCATGTTGGTATGAGTCACTTAGATTTTACAAATACATGTGCAGGGCTGTGAACAGCTCACGTATTTGTAAAATCTAAGTGACTCGTATAACATGGAATTCATATAAAACGGAATAATCAACAGTATTATAGAGGGGTCGACTGTATTAGCGAATTATCGTTTTAAGACGGATGACTGACTGAGTTTTGAACCAGGGTTTTATTTCGATGATCTTAACAATAGGAATTTTTTATATTCCCTATTCAGTTAAAAATTTCCCTGTTTTCTTCTTGGAAACGAAAGAGGATAATAGGAAGACGGTGCGAGAGAACATCACGTTGTTTTGAGGAAATTCCTAGTTTATAGGAATTCAGTTTTAGAAACAGAAAAGGAAATTTAAGTACAATAACAAATAAAATTGCATTTATTATTATAAAATATACTGATATTAATTCTAATTCTCGTAAAATTAATAGAAAATTTTGTGACGTTACTATATCCTGTAGTGTCTACAACAATTAATTTTAACTGTTTTTGTTAAAATTAAATTTAAATTTAAGTTGGCCACGTCCTTAATGGGGCCTACTAGTGGCAAGGAACGGCCTCAGAAATGTTTTTGGTGGATTAATTCCGTTTAAATCTATCCACAAAAATTTCTGTTCTAACTTGGAATTAAATTCAATTAGCCTTTTCTATTATATAACCTTAATTTATGATATATTTAATAGAAAATTAATTGATCAAATTAAAACATAAATATTACTAAACTAAAATGTTTATAATGAATATTTATCAATATATTTAGCACAGGATACATTGCAATATGATTTGCCGGAAGGAATAATGCAATCATTATTTTTTTCTCAGACAAATTCCTCCGGATGTATAAAAATACGTTAACTATCAATTCAATTTTATTGTCTTTACAAAAGTTTATAGTTAATAAACTATATATATTTACTTTAGTGTATTGAAATTATGTATTACATGTAAAGAATATTTGGAATGAAGAATGGAATTCTTTATCAAGTAACATTTACAGGTCTATATATAGTGTTTACTTGTAATCAAATCCAGAATCATAATTCAGGTAAGTAACGAATCCAAGTACGTATACAGAACTTAGGTAATGGTGATTGTACACGATTTGATACTAAAATAACGTTTAAACGTTAAAATATTGTACATTATTATAAAAATTTACCTGTAATAAATAATATAAATAAATACACTTGAGTGCAGAATGTACAACAATTAACATTAAGAACGTTGAAGTAAACAACCATAAATATAAATGCATCAATGACAATGATTACTTGTTTGGAAATGAAGAATTAGAGTGCCAAGAAGATGGAACTTTGCAAGGAGAAATACCCTATTGTGGTGAGTTAGGTCAAGCTTCTACATTACTATTTTCGTACGATATAATTAATAATAGTGAAAAGCATTTAATTCATTAATGAATAAATGATGAATATATTTATGGATGAATCCACCTAAAATGGCTATATAAGATAACAATGGTCCACATGCATTAAACTTAACGTAACGATTAAAATCATTATCTTTTACTATATNGGTCTACACCCAGTAAAGGTTGCTCATCACTGCTCTAAACTATACTTTTAACGTTGAAACAAATAAATTTAATTTATAAAAACAAAGGAAACTTTTTAGATTTGTTCGTTCTTGTAGGAAGTTGAGGTCTGTATTTATCGTGGAAATTTAACACTTGATAATTCACTTCACAGTATTCATTTTCTGACACAGTTTCTTCCATTGATTCTTCGAATTCCTTAGCATAAGCTATGGTTTCAGTTCTTGAATCCGATAAGATCTTTTTCTTTCTAAAACAATTTTATAATTTTTATTATGAATAATTATGAAATTATTTTGATATATAGTTTCAATTTTTATTAAATATTCTATCTACAATATACATATAATAATTACAAGTATCTAAATTCAATTCCAATTAAATCATTGAATACATAATTAACTGCTATATATATATTATAGTAATTTTTTTACCTGTGTTTAAATACGGTGAATAATCCAATCAACAATGTAATTAGCCCAATTATAACAGCCATCAAAATTATAATTACTAAAAAATAAATATTATATTTAATCAAACATTTAAAATTTGATTCAATTATTATTTACTTACCTAAATACATTGGAAATTTCTTCTCTGTAAGAAATATAAATTATTTTAACTGCAATAATTTCTTTATTTTAAAATATAAAATATTTACATACCAATACAAGCTGCATGAGTATGGGACCATTCTCCATTCTTAAGACATTTAATACTTTCTGTGGCATTTAATTTATAACCAGGATTACAAATAAAACGAATTTCGTCTTCATAAAAGTAACGTTTAGTTCCATTCCAATTTTCCCACATACCATTTAATATATTCATAGGAAAACTTTTGCATTGGATTCCTTCATAAAAATTTAATTTAGGCAATTAAAAATGAAATAAAATTTTAAGCATAAAAGCTGTCCGAATGGTTTACTTACGTTGACATTGTGGTATTTGAGTGGATATATCTGTCACTCCACAGTAAAGATATCGATATCCATTCAGTTGAAAACCCTCATTGCAGTTAAATGACACGTGTTCTCCATAGCTTAACGAGTTAACATTTGAAGGAGAAATATATCCATTTGATGGATATAATGATTGAATGGGACATTTTTCTTCTGTTAACGAAATATAAATTGTCAATTTTCATTAAATATTTCGTGTAAAAAAGTGTTTTCAGCTAAATCAAATTATGTAGGTTGTTTTATATAAGGGGTAGTCTATAAATTACGTCTATTTTTCTTGAAATTTTTACTCTCCTTTCCCTTCTTGTCCCAGTTTGTCCACGTTTCTATAATCTCTTTCCCTCTTCGGACGTTCAAGAAAACATTTATCATTTTAGGAATGATAAATATCATAAATAGAAACGAAACATAGAAGAAATTCTGAAATAAATATAATAAACTGTATAAAATTTAATGAAATAAACATATGCCCATTGAAGCTCAACCCTCTCCTCCTCCTTATCTTAATATATTTCTTGTTTACTGTGGAAATAGTGTTTTACGAGTGATGAAGAAACAAGAAAATTAATTTTTATTTGATATAAACACCGAAAGAAAAAAGGTACAGTACTTGCCTGATTTTGAATAAACGGAAATTCCACATACTTCAAAGTAACGTGAAAATTTCTTCTTTAGAGTAAATTTAATATCCTCGTTCATAACGTTTTTAAATTCATATGTAAATTGCACAGTATCTGAAATAATAAAAATATCGATATAATATTTTTATATAATGGCATCAGTATAATTCTTTATAAAACAAAAATATGAATATAAAATATATCAATAGATGCACTAAAATTCGTAAAAATTTTAACTGATTTTAACTTAATAAACAAGAAAAAGTATTACTATTAATTCTTTAAGTATCCTCATATTAATGTTTCTTAAATATTAAAAATAATTAAACAAATATTAAAATAAGAGCCACAACACAAAAATGGTTATGGCTTTTCTCTTCAAGGATCCTGTTTCATTTAATGTAATACATTTAATTTTGCATCCTTATATTGCATTTGGAAGACTGCTTCTTGTGTTGCCTTATATATATTTTAGGAAATAAATAAACAAATAATTTACAGTCGACCCCCTATAACACTGTTGATTATTCCGTTTTATATGAATTCCATGTTGTACTAGTCACTTAAATTTTACAAATACATGAGCCGTTTACAGCCCGGCACACCTATTTGTAAAATCTAAGTGACTCGTACAACATGGAATTCATATAAAACGGAATTATCAACAGTGTTATAGGGGGTCGACTGTATATGCGAAAAATGATAAAAGATTTATTGACTTACTTTGTCGACAACTAGTTTTATATCGTTCTTTGTATACATATCTATTAACACTTAAATTCACGACAGGACATCCAATGTCATCTCTGTTTGCTAGAAGATTAAAATTATCAATAAATTAATTATTTATAAATAATAGACTCCGCTTATTTTAATCACATTGGAACTTAATAAAATCAGTGATTTCGATGAGCGGAGTCTACTGTAGTAATAATTTAAAAAAAAAAATTTACCTTTAAACAATATTCTAATAGCTGAGAAAGATTGATTATTTACTTTTATCTCCCAAGACGTGTTACCACCGAATTCTACACATCGACTGTAACTAAGTATTACTTTTTTGTCATTACCGTCTTTCCAAATCTCCGTAGGGATTGTCCTAGCTGAATCAAAGTAAATTATCTATTATAGGAAAAAACATAAAATATATGTATATCAAAAGTAATGCATGTTTCATTACTTTTCATTTTATTAAAATTGAATGTAAAAGTATTGTTAAATGACATTGCGCTTGTATAGTTCAGTTGTACTGTACATTTCTATGTTAGCTAAATATATATAAGTAACGCGAGGAAGATGATTATCCTTTTGTTTGCCTATGACTTCATCTCTACCCTACCCCCAACCTATAGGATAAGATGGTTTTTCACGTGATTCACAATTAACGTGGCTGCCTTATTGTTTCATCAACAGATACACTTAACAAGTGTTGTGTTATCATTATTTCCGAAGAAAATACCGAATGTTTTAGGTTTATGGAGGGGACATATGTCGAAAAACTCACGAACTTTGAGGTTCTATCTTCCCCTACTTACTCATTAATTTTGAATAGTTATCAATTTACAATCTATGAGCACCAAAAGAGCCTTTGAACACTCCCAATAAAGATTCAATTAGGATCGTAATGAGATAAGGGACTGGACCTAACATTCATAGTCAGACTAATTATGAAATATTCTCCCGAAATCGAATCCTGATACCTCAGATGTCTTACCAATTCATTTAACATTATATCTGTAATAATATATAGCGTAAAATTTTAATTATTGGTTTTATATTCGTGGTTTCATCTTGTTTTTGATCATTAGCTATTTATTTTCAATAGTAATAAAGCTCTGTTGCGCTCGTCCCTTCAATTGTCGGTTTAAATTCTCAAAAAATACACGTATTTCCATTCTCGTATATATTATTTCTGTGGCACGCATTTACTATTAAGTTTTTAAATGTTGATTAATTAGAGGAAACATTTTAATCGATCGATTTAACACATTATTTAATGTAATTTCCTTCCATCGAGAACACGATACTTGAATATATTTAATGAAAATGTTTATTGTACATAATTCTGTTTTACGCTATTAGTCCAACATATCCTATAAAAAAACATTATAATAATATTAGTTATTTACTATGGAATTAATAAAATATTAACTCACCACAATAGGGTATTTCTCCTTTCCAACTTCCATCATCTTGACATTTTAATGTTTCATTACCAAACATATAATAATAATAATCCTTGTTACATTCGTATTGGTGCATGTTATCATTAAAAAATCCATTTTTAATTGTGATCGGTGTACATTCTATAATTAAAAAAATATTAAGAGAAAATTCGTATGTCTAGCATTTTACAAACAAAATTAATACTTAATGACAATATAGAATACACTATTTTTGTTAAAAAATAACATAAATTCCTTCGCTAAAGAACTATTTTACACATATTTAGATGTAAATATATTAAAGTTTTAAATGAATTAATTACTTGAGTAATTCCGCACTTCTTTACTGACAAAAACTAAGCTTAATCCTGTAAATATCATTAATTGATTGATAATTCTTTGGCACATTCGTAAATGAATAATTGTTAAAACCAGAACGAAAATCTATAACGTTTATTCTGATATACTTATATTTTCCGACGGAAAAACCTCGACTTTTTCCTTCTTCCGTCATATCACGTGATACTATATCCTGTAATTTAAATTCTAACAAATGTTATGTATATATATATATACTTCAAGTTTAGCATATTAAATAGTAATGTTAATTTCGATTATTTTTTTTAATTTTAAGGTATATACAGTAGATAAATAAATGTTATGTAAATCATAAATTCTTTTATACATTATTACGTGTATAAACAGCGAGGTTCTAGTTTTGTTTTGGTGTTCCCCTTAATAGGATGAAGTGCCAATAATTGGACATATACCAGGAACCGATTGAGACGTAATCGGATTTATGTACGTAATTGATATACGTATATATTAGTAGTAGTTATCACTAAGGCGCTAGATAACCCAGGTATGCTCATCCGCCATGTTGGTCCTTAGAAAGCTGACGACTCTCGTAGAAGTTCAATAGAAGAGACACGAAAATAATCATAAATTCAACTGTATCTTAANTTAAGTTAAATAAATTAAAAAATATAATAAAAAATTGCAGCCCGGCATTGTGACTATGTCATAATAAATAATATATTCTTAAATTTTTATCTTTCGTTCTTTAATGGAATTCGAATGTTCTGTAAGTGAAAAAGATCAGTCAATCTGATCGAAAATGTTTTTATTACAATGCACTTCTTGCTGGAATTTCTAAAATTTTACTTGTATCAATATTAACGTTTCTTTTTTTTAACGTTTCTTTATAACTTGTTTGAATAAACAATTGAATCTTACATTCCTTACGAAATACTGGCTTGAATTTAGAACACCTAAACTTGAGGAACAATAACTTACTGTATATTTGGAATTTACAGTAGGCTGCTTAGAATGCTAATTTAAATATACATTTGAAAATCCGCATGGGGTCCGACTCAATTAGTCCGGATTTTTAATGCTTCACTATATATAATTCGTATGCTTAAAGACATTGTTATGGTTGGAAACAGTGAGTTGGCCGTCGAACTGGGAATGACTAATTCGACAAAGTCCTCTCCCGCAATCTGTTGAGATAACTATGCGTCCCTTATAAATTAGTGCAAATATACCAGAAATTCCTATTTTTTATCACTATCAAAACTCCTTTGAATTAAAGTCAGACACTTAATTAGTAATGTCTTTTGACGACTGCTCCCGCTTCGTCAAAAGACATTTGATGTGCAAATTTAATGTACAGGTTATTTTTTTGATTGTGATAATGAAAATGGCACTGAACATAGAACAATGCGTTAAATGTGTCCTGTGGCTGCAAACTGTTAGAGAATTTCTACTGAATTGCTTAAAACAGCGGTTCCAACCGCTGGTTCCTGGAGAAATTCGGACATTGATCATCTGAAGGTTACGCGAAGTATTACGAAAGAAATGCAAATTGCTTCATTGCTTTTTCTCACTCATTTGGTTTTTTTTATTTGAATAAGTAAAATAAAGTAAAATGGAATTTCTATGATCATTATTCTATACATGTTTATATCGTTGAAAGAAATTTATGATATTGGTCCGCGGAATTCAAAATTATGAGTTTAAATGGTCCGTGAGGTCACAAAGGTTGGCGATCGTTGGCTTAAAACATATACAAACACTACAAGTACATCTACGGATAACATCGAACAATGCGATGATATGAATGGCAAAGTCCATTCCAAGAACAATTGTCATAGCCTTTTCCTCTGGCTATGCACCAATGCAATAGAAACATGGACTCTCTCAGGATCTAGTGACAATCTGAGTGTGGCTACTTGATTGACACCGTTTCTTCAAATGTGCAATACTAATGCATTATGTAATCGTGCTTAGGCACTTTCAGGAATCATAAACAAGACAAAACTCGTGTTTTGCACACAATTCAAATTTTACACACCTAATGTTCAGTTGTTCCGTGGTCAGTACAATTTTCAATTTTGTCATATAACGAAAAATCCCTCATTAAAACTTTTAATTTTTCTGGCAGTTGTGGTAGGATTAGAGGTTCATACGAATAATGTGTTTATGATATAATTTTCAAAAGTACCGGCGCTAGGATTTTTATTTTGGGAGCGCAGATGAGAGATGGCTATTATTTGTACATTTTATCATTAAACTAATCGTTAAAATTTAACAACTGATTCTCAGTAAGACGTACAAACGGAAGAAGTTTAGTAAGAATATTTAATTATAGTCATATATCCTAAAAAATGCACAAATTTCAGCAGCGTTAACCGGTAATTTCGAATAATTGCATACGCGTAATTGGTAGATTTTATACTGAAAATCGCGAGAATGTAAAATCTTATACAGTTAAACAGTTTTTCTGCAATGGGATTTCCATCGTGTAATATCTTCAGCATCATTTCAAGGTTAGAGCAAGAGGTAACTGAAGAAAGAACGGGAAGCAACCGAAAGAGAAAAAAACGATTGAAAGAAAGAGGCCTTGGAAAAAATTGGACAAACGCTTATAAAATTGGAAAGAAGGTTCAAAATTTCTCTTGGACATGTTCTTCGAATCTTGAAGAAATGTGAAGTGATTCTCAAGAAACGAAAGTCTGCTCCAAAATACACAACGAAGCAACATGATACTCAAAAAACTCTTCTGTTGAAGCTGCTTGATGGAGTTTCGAAGGCGTCAAACAATTTCGATGTGGTTGGAGACTACGTGTCTTATTTCATTTTTGACGGAAGTGAATCTGTCGGTAATCAATATTTTACCAAGGAAGGTCTAGATGTGGATTCCGAAATGAAATTCAAACGACATTCCAAACTTTTCGCCACAGCTTCTGATTTGGTTGGTAATCAGTCCAAAGGGGCCTTCGTTGCACCGCTACGGCTTTCCTTCACCAAAGTATATGACAAGAAATGCATTCAGAAGAGTCTAGTATCTTTCCTAAAAGAAATAATATTCTGACCATGAATGTCTTCTAGCCAGATATGACCACAGTCCATTATGCTCACTATACAGCTGCCATATCGAACCATTACTAAATTCGATACATCTCCCATGAAGTCAACGTTCCAAACGTTGCGTAATTGAGATCGATTGAGAAATTTTGGTACCAACTGAAGCAAACATTTTACGAAAACAATTGGAAAGCTGGATCAACAAAGTTCAAGAGCAGAATCAAAGCCGCAACTCCAAAGCTGGCTACTTCCGGAGGTTAATGGAACAATTTAAGACTAAAGTTGGATTTGCAGTCGATCGTGGACGTGAAAATGAACGTTAACAATTCTCCTTCATCCAAAAACTTTAAAACAAATAATGTATTTTGATGTAACATTATTTAAAATTCTTGAATTATTTCAGATCAATTAGTTGTTGTATACAAGTTTATGGATATAATGAAAGGAAATATCACGTTTATTGTGAAAAATTTGGAGAAACGTTATGCAATTTGTGGAATATTTATTTATTCGAAATCAGGTAAGTGTCTTTTCAACATAAAAATTACAGCCGTTCCTTGATAATCCGACAGGTATGGGACCAAAGGGGTGTCGGATTACCGAAAGTGGTTACATATTTGGCATTGTTTTGATAACAGTAGCCTACAATATTCCATACTCCAACTGTTCGAACAAAACTGTTCACTGAAAACACACGAAACGTGTGTCATCGTGTAAGAATTGGGTGGGGAGATTCACGTCGCCACTATGCTTCTGTGCAAGCAGACACGTAACGGGGACGGGTACCTTGACGGGAGGTGCGTCGGACTACTGAGCATGTCGGATTACAAAACGTCGGACTAGCAAGGGACAGCTGTATTATTTTTTTATTTAAATTTCGTTTTGTTCTTTTAAAATTTCTTAGTTGAACATTTTTTATTTTGAAAACCGTAAGCCGAATATCAACAACATAATATAATATAATGAATATTCTTGTAATATTACATCACTTTTATATTCAGTGATAGAAGCATCGTATTAAGATGTAATATCGCATCTAAAATGAATCTGTAATGAATTTGAAACAGATTCTTGATAGATCTGTTATAAATTTATTACAGATTCATTATAGATTTATAATATTCAATGTGTAATATATCTATTACAAATATATTTTAGATTATCTNGTATAAATAAATAAAAAATATTTACATTTGTTTCTTTAACAGATCTGTTTATTAAAATCGTTTGATTTAATAAACATTCTGTAAATTGACTGAAGTTCGAGCAGAGAGTAATTCTGTTACTTCTTGTGAATGTGATTGTACGCATTTTCATCCACGTTCGACTTTATTATGTCTATTAACATTAATATCAGTCTATGCTTGCACTCGAATGTTTTTACATTTTTTCATTAATATAAGAAATTGAGGGCTGTGAATATGCTCGTGAAAATCCAAATGGTTCGCTACATTTTCTTCTTGTTCTGGTAATACTTCCTCGATGATTTCGTCTGCTGACTTTGCATAAGCCACTTTCTTCATTCTTTTATTCTCNGTTTTATAGCTCTATTATAAATATTTTATAGAAAATTTTATAAGTTTGTTATAGATTTTTACAGACTTAAAATAAGCCTATTCAGATCTATCGTAATTTATTACAGATATATTATACATTAATTTATGATAAATCTATCATAGATTCATTATTGATTTATTGCCTATTGTATTGTTTATTTCTGATAAATCTATATGTAGGTCGATATACCCATCTACCAACCTACATAGATTTATTTATTTATTATTTATCCTCTCTGGATCCATTATAGATCTACTATCATGCAAAAAATAAAATAACCTGCATGCTCACAAGAACATATTAATATCCATTAAATCCAACTACACACGGCCTTTTTGAAGTACTGAGGAATCTTTACTCTTATATGGTATTTTATATGCCTTGTCTCTCTTTAGTTACAACAATAAGTAATAACGTTAGATATTGAAGACAGGACATCTAAAGATCATTTCTTTAATATCTAATCTGTAAAACTTCAGGCAACTAATTATAGGATTCTGTTAACATGTTGTGTGGTGGCTATTAGTCTCGGTTTGTCGCTAGTTTTTGCCATTATACTTCTGGTCAATAATGAAGAAAAGGGCTTTACGGGCCCAATGTTGGGTGATTTCTCCCTCCCACAATCTACTGTTTAAAGGTTCTTGTTTTTATAGGAATTTCTTAGAATATATATATTTTTTCACAAATAATATTACAAAATCCAGCAACGAGTTGTATAACTTTTCCGGCTATTAAAAAATCACTTTTACAGTATATTTTAAACTCAGTATAATAAATAAATTCCGTTTCTTCATCATTAACCTATCGAAAATTTTGAAGAAAATTGTATAGGTTTTATTTGTTTTATTGACAGAAGAAAAGTGCTTGATTTCCTCAATTAATATAACGAATGGATTTATTACACCGAGAAATGTTACTGCGTTAAATTATGGAGAATATGGATCATTTAATTGTAGAGAAGGATTTCTGCCGAATAGAAATCAGCACTTTTACTGCGGGGTGACAGATATATCGACACAAATCCCTCAATGTCAACGTAAGTTAATAAATTATTTGTGTCATTCTCTACGTAAAATCTTTATTCAATATTATATTTTTCTTTATTTGAATTTTAACTAAGGAATTCCATGCAATAACACTCCGATCAAAGCAGTAAATGGAATGTGGAAAAATTGGAACAAAAGTAAAAATTATTATTTCGAAGATGAAATTTATCTTGTTTGCAATAAGGGTTATACATTATTTGATAGAATAGTTAATAAATGCCTTAAGGATGGAAATTGGTCTCATACTTCTGCAGTTTGTTTAGGTTTGTAATTGTATTTTTTTCGTCATTTATAAATGTTTAAAACGTTAAAATAATTGCGATTTTGTACAGAAAATAAACAACAGCAAAGCATACCGAAGCATTTGGGTAAGTAATAATAGAATTAAACTTTAAAATATGTCATATTAAATCGAATATCTTTTCCAGTTATTACAATAGGAATCGTTGTTACACCCGTGGTTTTTATGGTATTAGTTGCATTGTTTATCCTATCTAAAAACAGGTTAGAAGTTTTTGTAATACATACGTTATTAAATACCCTAAAAATGATAAATTATCATAAAATTTTTAAAAATAATATTAATAGTTTTGGATTCATTTAATTTAGGAAGAAAATAGTCCAATCTGTTAAAGAAATAAATCAAGAAAATACCTACAATGAAGTGAATCAAATAGATGAAGATTTACCTTCGATTCCATTTCCTGAACTAGTGATGAATTTATTATCATCTTCAACAAATATCAATGATGATGATGATGATGATGAATGATCCTTATATGAAACGATAAATATTCTCCATGATTCTAACGTGAATATAACAGAAACAGAAACTAGTATTTTAAATGAGTTTAATAATAGAATTGATATATGTAATAAATTATATACTTCTGTTTAAATCATATTTTAAGTAATTTAATTTTATAAGGTTTTAAATGGCTGTGTGTATTTTTAATTGTTATAAAACAGTGTAAATTACATTTATTCATTGTTATATTTATTTATTAAATGCAATATAAAAAATTCCAGCAAGGAGTTGCATAACTTTCCCGGCAAAATTTAAAATTGTGGTAGAACCATCTATTACGATATTTTATTATAAACTTTTTATATTATTAATTATTATAAAATGGCAATAAGATTAATTTTCAGGGGAGAGATGATTTTTATTTAATGGTATTAATCCCCTAATACACAAATCTCAAGTGTTGACTTCCGACATTTTTCTTCGGGAGAATTTTGGGGGAAATATTTTCTTATAAAATATTAATGTAGGCCCCCCTATTAGTCAGAGCTCCTGGCAATTGCCCTTTTTGCCGAATAAGATAAAGCGCTACTGACTATATAAATGTTTCAATATCACTTTATAAATGAGCATATATTACGAGTATCTTAAAGATTGCTATTATTTATATATTTTTTTTAGTGTTTTATTGTAACGTTCAATAGCACATATTATTTTAGTCCGTGGTGTTGGTACTCATTGACACATTCCATGCTAAAGGCTGCAACTTTATAAGAAAAATGTATACGAAGTTTCCTTGTGCCCAGTAAAGGTTGCTCATCACTGCTCTAAACTATACTTTTAACGTTGAAACAAATAAATTTAATTTATAAAAACAAAGGAAACTTTTTAGATTTGTTCGTTCTTGTAGGAAGTTGAGGTCTGTATTTATCGTGGAAATTTAACACTTGATAATTCACTTCACAGTATTCATTTTCTGACACAGTTTCTTCCATTGATTCTTCGAATTCCTTAGCATAAGCTATGGTTTCAGTTCTTGAATCCGATAAGATCTTTTTCTTTCTAAAACAATTTTATAATTTTTATTATGAATAATTATGAAATTATTTTGATATATAGTTTCAATTTTTATTAAATATTCTATCTACAATATACATATAATAATTACAAGTATCTAAATTCAATTCCAATTAAATCATTGAATACATAATTAACTGCTATATATATATTATAGTAATTTTTTTACCTGTGTTTAAATACGGTGAATAATCCAATCAACAATGTAATTAGCCCAATTATAACAGCCATCAAAATTATAATTACTAAAAAATAAATATTATATTTAATCAAACATTTAAAATTTGATTCAATTATTATTTACTTACCTAAATACATTGGAAATTTCTTCTCTGTAAGAAATATAAATTATTTTAACTGCAATAATTTCTTTATTTTAAAATATAAAATATTTACATACCTATACAAGCTGCATGAGTATGGGACCATTCTCCATTCTTAAGACATTTAATACTTTCTGTGGCATTTAATTTATAACCAGGATTACAAATAAGACGAATTTCGTCTTCATAAAAGTAACGTTTAGTTCCATTCCAATTTTCCCACATACCATTTAATATATTTATCGGAGAATTTTTGCATTGAATCCCTTCATAAAAATTTAATTTAGGCAATTAAAAATGAAATAAAATTTTAAGCATAAAAGCTGTCCGAATGGTTTACTTACGTTGACATTGAGGTATTTGAGTGGATATATCTGTCACTCCACAGTAAAGATATCGATACCCATTCAGTTGAAAACCCTCATTGCAGTTAAATGACACGTGTTCTCCATAGCTTAACGAGTTAACATTTGAAGGAGAAATATATCCATTTGATGGATATAATGATTGAATGGGACATTTTTCTTCTGTTAACGAAATATAAATTGTCAATTTTCATTAAATATTTCGTGTAAAAAAGTGTTTTCAGCTAAATCAAATTATGTAGGTTGTTTTATATAAGGGGTAGTCTATAAATTACGTCTATTTTTCTTGAAATTTTTACTCTCCCTTCCCTTCTTGTCCCAGTTTGTCCACGTTTCTATAATCTCTTTCCCTCTTCGGACGTTCAAGAAAACATTTATCATTTTAGGAATGATAAATATCATAAATAGAAACGAAACATAGAAGAAATTCTGAAATAAATATAATAAACTGTATAAAATTTAATGAAATAAACATATGCCCATTGAAGCTCAACCCTCTCCTCCTCCTTATCTTAATATATTTCTTGTTTACTGTGGAAATAGTGTTTTACGAGTGATGAAGAAACAAGAAAATTAATTTTTATTTGATATAAACACCGAAAGAAAAAAGGTACAGTACTTGCCTGATTTTGAATAAACGGAAATTCCACATACTTCAAAGTAACGTGAAAATTTCTTCTTTAGAGTAAATTTAATATCCTCGTTCATAACGTTTTTAAATTCATATGTAAATTGCACAGTATCTGAAATAATAAAAATATCGATATAATATTTTTATATAATGGCATCAGTATAATTCTTTATAAAACAAAAATATGAATATAAAATATATCAATAGATGCACTAAAATTCGTAAAAATTTTAACTGATTTTAACTTAATAAACAAGAAAAAGTATTACTATTAATTCTTTAAGTATCCTCATATTAATGTTTCTTAAATATTAAAAATAATTAAACAAATATTAAAATAAGAGCCACAACACAAAAATGGTTATGGCTTTTCTCTTCAAGGATCCTGTTTCATTTAATGTAATACATTTAATTTTGCATCCTTATATTGCATTTGGAAGACTGCTTCTTGTGTTGCCTTATATATATTTTAGGAAATAAATAAACAAATAATTTACAGTCGACCCCCTATAACACTGTTGATTATTCCGTTTTATATGAATTCCATGTTGTACTAGTCACTTAAATTTTACAAATACATGAGCCGTTTACAGCCCGGCACACCTATTTGTAAAATCTAAGTGACTCGTACAACATGGAATTCATATAAAACGGAATTATCAACAGTGTTATAGGGGGTCGACTGTATATGCGAAAAATGATAAAAGATTTATTGACTTACTTTGTCGACAACTAGTTTTATATCGTTCTTTGTATACATATCTATTAACACTTAAATTCACGACAGGACATCCAATGTCATCTCTGTTTGCTAGAAGATTAAAATTATCAATAAATTAATTATTTATAAATAATAGACTCCGCTTATTTTAATCACATTGGAACTTAATAAAATCAGTGATTTCGATGAGCGGAGTCTACTGTAGTAATAATTTAAAAAAAAAAATTTACCTTTAAACAATATTCTAATAGCTGAGAAAGATTGATTATTTACTTTTATCTCCCAAGACGTGTTACCACCGAATTCTACACATCGACTGTAACTAAGTATTACTTTTTTGTCATTACCGTCTTTCCAAATCTCCGTAGGGATTGTCCTAGCTGAATCAAAGTAAATTATGTATTATAGGAAAAAACATAAAATATATGTATATCAAAAGTAATGCATGTTTCATTACTTTTCATTTTATTAAAATTGAATGTAAAAGTATTGTTAAATGACATTGCGCTTGTATAGTTCAGTTGTACTGTACATTTCTATGTTAGCTAAATATATATAAGTAACGCGAGGAAGATGATTATCCTTTTGTTTGCCTATGACTTCATCTCTACCCTACCCCCAACCTATAGGATAAGATGGTTTTTCACGTGATTCACAATTAACGTGGCTGCCTTATTGTTTCATCAACAGATACACTTAACAAGTGTTGTGTTATCATTATTTCCGAAGAAAATACCGAATGTTTTAGGTTTATGGAGGGGACATATGTCGAAAAACTCACGAACTTTGAGGTTCTATCTTCCCCTACTTACTCATTAATTTTGAATAGTTATCAATTTACAATCTATGAGCACCAAAAGAGCCTTTGAACACTCCCAATAAAGATTCAATTAGGATCGTAATGAGATAAGGGACTGGACCTAACATTCATAGTCAGACTAATTATGAAATATTCTCCCGAAATCGAATCCTGATACCTCAGATGTCTTACCAATTCATTTAACATTATATCTATAATAATATATAGCGTAAAATTTTAATTATTGGTTTTATATTCGTGGTTTCATCTTGTTTTTGATCATTAGCTATTTATTTTCAATAGTAATAAAGCTCTGTTGCGCTCGTCCCTTCAATTGTCGGTTTAAATTCTCAAAAAATACACGTATTTCCATTCTCGTATATATTATTTCTGTGGCACGCATTTACTATTAAGTTTTTAAATGTTGATTAATTAGAGGAAACATTTTAATCGATCGATTTAACACATTATTTAATGTAATTTCCTTCCATCGAGAACACGATACTTGAATATATTTAATGAAAATGTTTATTGTACATAATTCTGTTTTACGCTATTAGTCCAACATATCCTATAAAAAAACATTATAATAATATTAGTTATTTACTATGGAATTAATAAAATATTAACTCACCACAATAGGGTATTTCTCCTTTCCAACTTCCATCATCTTGACATTTTAATGTTTCATTACCAAACATATAATAATAATAATCCTTGTTACATTCGTATTGGTGCATGTTATCATTAAAAAATCCATTTTTAATTGTGATCGGTGTACATTCTATAATTAAAAAAATATTAAGAGAAAATTCGTATGTCTAGCATTTTACAAACAAAATTAATACTTAATGACAATATAGAATACACTATTTTTGTTAAAAAATAACATAAATTCCTTCTCTAAAGAACTATTTTACACATATTTAGATGTAAATATATTAAAGTTTTAAATGAATTAATTACTTGAGTAATTCCGCACTTCTTTACTGACAAAAACTAAGCTTAATCCTGTAAATATCATTAATTGATTGATAATTCTTTGGCACATTCGTAAATGAATAATTGTTAAAACCAGAACGAAAATCTATAACGTTTATTCTGATATACTTATATTTTCCGACGGAAAAACCTCGACTTTTTCCTTCTTCCGTCATATCACGTGATACTATATCCTGTAATTTAAATTCTAACAAATGTTATGTATATATATATATATATATATATATATACTTCAAGTTTAGCATATTAAATAGTAATGTTAATTTCGATTATTTTTTTTAATTTTAAGGTATATACAGTAGATAAATAAATGTTATGTAAATCATAAATTCTTTTATACATTATTACGTGTATAAACAGCGAGGTTCTAGTTTTGTTTTGGTGTTCCCCTTAATAGGATGAAGTGCCAATAATTGGACATATACCAGGAACCGATTGAGACGTAATCGGATTTATGTACGTAATTGATATACGTATATATTAGTAGTAGTTATCACTAAGGCGCTAGATAACCCAGGTATGCTCATCCGCCATGTTGGTCCTTAGAAAGCAGACGACTCTCGTAGAAGTTCAATAGAAGAGACACGAAAATAATCATAAATTCAACTGTATCTTAAGATTTTGCAAGGTCGAAATGATAAACTTTGCCAAAATTTAGTTCAACTAGTTATAAAATACAGCTAAATTTAAAAATCTTGGAATATGACGTCAAAAGGACCAATATGGCTGCACATGTGACGGAAGCGTATGAGCATACCTGGGTAATCTAGCGCCTTAGTTATCACTAAGAAAATCCAGTGACGAGTCGTTGTTAAGTTTCCTGGCAACATTTAAAATTGCGTGTGTGGCGCCTTCTGTTAAACATTTTTAATAATAAAATATACATTTTTAATTATTATAAAATGGCAAAAAGCTTAATTACGATGAGTTTTATAATAATAAAAACAATTATAAATTTTAATAACGAGTAAAATCGTCATTAAGTCTGATCCTATTGGTGATACACAAGACCTCCTTTATCTTCTCATCTCTCGACTTTTAACCATCAAAATTTAATAATATCAATGCTCCTTATATGCAAGTCACCATGCCAAACTTTCTTTCTTAATATTTCCCCATTCTGAGATATTAAGTGAAATAGACGCCAAGCACGGATTTTTTTGCCATTTTTTTTTTATTCAGGCTGTCTGAAAACGTGGAGATTTGCAAAAAAAAAACTTCCTCATAAACTTACAAGGAGAGGGCAAGACGTTCGGCCCTCTCCTTGTAAGTCTATGAGGAAGGTACTTTCGACGATTGAGGTAAAAGAAGTCAACGGTGTGTGACAACAATGCAATATTTACGTATTTTATTTATTGTTTTCGTGTTTTAATTTGTTATTAGGATATTTAATTGTGTTGTTTTTACCTTAAATTATGTATATTTGCTGTTTTAAGTTTATCGAAATGAGTTTTGTTTAACGTGTGGGAATTGATTAATTAACTTTATTTCTAATGGCAAAAATTAATTTGAACTTAAAACGATTCGGAGTTTGAATTGCCTCCTAGAATGAATTAAATTCGAAGTACGAGGCACTACTGTACTTACAAAGTACCAGAAAACTTCAGGTGACTGACAATAAAACTTATGTATCAGTATCCGTAACTATAAAATTCAATTAACATCGCGACAGGCAAGAAGAATTTTTTAAGGTATAAAACATTAAAAACCCGACAATAAGTAATAATAATTTAAAAATGTAAATTTTATAGAACGTTTCCCCACGACAAAATTGCTAAAAAAGCAAGTAAACACATAATACAAAACCAAATAATCAAATATACAGCATTCCAAATACATTTTCTTATTACGAAAAAGAATAAATACAGAAATTATAAAAACAACAAACTATAAATTTAGGCGAGTAAAAGCATTAAATACAGAAATCTTAAACTCAAATTACTTAAATATTAAATAAAAAATGGTAACGTAAAAACTCATGCAAACATATGATCAGCATCAAAAGCAAACTGTGTAATAAACACCACGCAAAGCAGAAAATAAGTAAAAACAGAGTAAACGTCTAAGAGCTAACATCTAATTTACAATGAAATGAATTAAAATTTTAAAATAATCGATTGTTTTTTTTTGGCAAAGTACAAAAAATCCAAATTACTGTAAAGGTAAATAAAAGCAGCGAAATAATAAAATATAATAAGCCAATCATGCTTAACATTTTAGAAACGAACGAACAGACACCAGTAAATATCAATAGGTAAGTACTAAAAGTTAACATATCATTTTAAATTCCTTATATTTGGCTATCAACTTAGCAGCAAAAGTGTTCTTATCATGTTCTCTTTTATTTAATCTCCTAAATATCTCTGCTTTTAACCTTTTTTTCACAGCTAGATCCTCAGTTTTTACAATCCCAGATAAGATTTTTAATTCTTCTTCCTGCCATCCTTCTTTTCTCAATTGTTCTATGGTTCTCCTGAACATACGTCCACTATACTTAATTTCATACGTAGACATTGGTTGATACTTCCTCCAATCTTCTCTTCCTACACTCCTACTTTTCTTTGCTTTTTCATTTTCCTCTTTCTCCCTCTGTCTTTTCCTCATCTCCGATTTTTCACTTTCTTTTTGTCTTTTTCTATCACTTTCTACTTCACTCCCTATTCTTTTCACTGCTTTATCCTTATTGCTTTTTACATCTTCGAACTCTTTTCCTTTTTTTCTAATTTTCTCTTCTAACTTCTCTTTTTCTTTTATATCATCTTTGCTCTTCTCTACTTTGTCTGCCTTCATCTCTTCTACTGAAGTATCTATTATTAAATTTTCTTCACTACTACTGTTTTATTACTTCCTTCTGTTTCTGTATTCTCTATATTCACATTTCCTTTATTTATTTCCTTTTCTTCTACCCCACTTCCTGCTTGTGTACAATCTTTCTTTCTATGTCCTACTAAGTTACAAATTAAACATCTTTTTTCTGGACACTGACTTTTTATATGGCCCTCCTTAAAACACACTTCACACTGCCTAACGATGCCTGGATAATATACTTCAATTATTCTATCCTTAACTTTTATCAGGTTTGGAATTTTTTTACTCGTTTCAATCAATAATATTCTTTTTCCGGTAAGTATCATAGGAAACTCTTCATGTGTCTCCTCAAAGTACGTTTTTATAATTCCATATTCTTTAACTAACTCGTACACATCTTCTTTTCCCATCTCACCAGGCACTTTATTTAATACTATTCTCTTACATTTATCGTCACAGCTTTCTAGTAATAATAATCTATTATCTATTTTCAAACCTGTTTTTAATATGGTCCATTTATCTTCCAGATTCTTCATCGTCACTTCTGTCCCTCCAGAGAGACGACAAATCTGAGCAATTTCAGCCTCTTTAATCACTTCGCGGATTGCTCTCACCAAATCACTCAGTTTAGGATTTTTATGTATTACTCTGAATGACTTCTCTCCCGGAAGGATGGCCAATTTCTTTTCATCAAAATCCATCTTCCTCCTTTTTTTCAGAGATTACGAAGATGCTGCAGGCAAAAGATTACACCGATAACCATAAGGAACCCAGGAGCACTCAGACCCTAATCCAGCCAGGATACAGTGAAGGAGCAGGAATAACCAAGTCAGTCCTCCTCTTCCTCCAGTTGGGTTAATAAACACAAAAAAAAAAACAGGACTTTTACAATTTCACTAAAGTTTACCACTGCTAAAAACAAGACGAAGGCATATCACCAATCACAGCAATATATAAATCCTGTTTTAAAAAATAGGATTTATATATTGTAAAAAATACAAATAATAAAAATTTATACAAATTTAGATATTCTTGTTGTCACTTTTCACAATCCACATTGGCGAAGTCGACCCTTATATGCTACTTTACCAGTCTGTAAACAAGTAAATCAAGCTATATGTAAGTCAAATATACAAAATTACATTTTGTAAATTAATTTACAAAACGAAATTTTGTATATTTGATTTACATAATTTTATGGAAAATATCCGAAGTCACGGAACTTTTACTTGATTTACATAGCTGTAGGCGGGGAAGTAGCCTGTCTAGTAGTCGACTTCCGCTAATGTGGATCGTTCCCTGTGATTGTGAAAACGACGACAAGGAAGATTACAAAGGTATTTTTATTTGTATAAGTCTTTATTTTAGAATTTTTTTCTTTATCCTTGCATTTCGTACTTTTCTAACATCATTAATTAAGTACACGGACGTGGCAGAAAATATTTCAAGGGGGAAAAGCTTGGAAATATTTTTATTTTATTTTTATTTTTTCAGGTTCTTTTTTACAAATAGATTAGGCCTATAGAGTACAGTATTGCATCAGTACAAAAATACTTCGTCGAGGGTGCAAGGTAAAATTTATCAATCATGTTTACGATTATAATTTATGCGATATTTTACTCAATTATAGGGGGAAATTGCCCCGTTTTCTTTTCTTCTCGGACGTCCATAAATAGGAGCTATTTTTTTAAATCTATATTTTCAAATTTATCTAGTTTAATTTTAAACACGTAAATATTCCTCATCATTATTATCATTAATTAACCCTCATTGCCCATTGGTGTCAGATGCCTTTTCCACTATTTCCTTCGTTTCTCTCTATCCATTGCCAAGTTTCTCAATTCCTGTACATTCGCTCCACATCTCTTCTTCACATCATCAATCCATTCTCTATATGGTCTACCTCTTTTGTTAGATCCATCCATAATACCATAGACTAGAGTCTTATTTTTTCTGTTATCATTCATTCTTGTGATGTGTTCAAACAGACGAAAAGACACTATTTAGCTGAAGTAGAATACCAAATGTTATCAAATGCTTTGTAAAAGAGTCCACATCACGGATGGTTCCTATTCAGTCAGTGGCGGTATGAGTTGCACCCACCAATATACGTGTAATGCTAGATATGTAAAATAACGTTTATACGGGCATGTAGATAAAGGTAGAGGAGCTTTCTAAAATATTAAAACTAATAAATACGTAATCTAATTCTAATTTAACTTATTACGATTAAGTTTTGAATTTAATACATGACTGAATATTGATATTTCTTTCTTTTATTCTCAACAGATTAACATACCGGACGAAAGATCTGTAATAAAATCGCTTTGTTTGTTTACGAATTAAGAAAAAAACCGACAGAATTGATATTTTATAATGATAATTAAACCATTTTGTAGTCGTGAAGAATTTAATTTCGTAGCTCTGGTACTCTAGTAGCTTCCTGTGTAAAGTAAAAATATGTTTATTATTGCATTAAATCGATAAATTTTATTAAATTTTTGAGAAGTATGAACCATTTTTTGTAAAGTTTACAATATTTTCTACAATCTTTCGCTTAAATAGAGTAAGAACTGTAATATAAATGTAGAACAAATAACAGAAAATGCCGTTTTAAGTAAAGATAATAATCAGATAAGTTCAAGTAACAAATCGCATAATTGTCGAGTGTAACACGCAATTTTTTTAAAAAATTATTTTAATAATAATAATTATTATTCTCAAAATAAAAAAAATATGTTTACCTGTAATAAAGCAAATGTATATTTTAAAACTTTGCACAGAGACATATTTACCTGGGGTTGGTCAGAGCAACGAGGGACGAAGCTTTACGTCAGAGCATGATTGAAGAAACGAAAGGAAAACTAAAAAATCCAGCAACGAGGTGTATAACTTTACCGGCTGTTGTGAGATTTTATTAAAAATGTAATTTTTATATTATTAATCAAATAAATAAAGTTGCTTGTGGCGTCACGAGATTTTGTTATAAAAAAACTTTTATATTATTAATTATTATAAAATAACAAAAAGCTTAATTTTGAGGGTAGAGATGAATTATATAAAAAAAACTTTAAATCCTAAAAACGAGTAAAATCGTCATTAAGTTCGACCCTACTCGAGATATGACACTAACCCCCTCTATCTCCCCACACCTTCGACCTTTAACCACCAAAATTTAATAGCGTCAATGTCCCTTATACACAAGCTACCATGCCAAATTTCGTTTCTTAATCTTTACCCCATCCTGACATATTAAACGAAATATATGCCAACATCCATTTACACATACATGCAATTCCGGGTATAAATTTTTCTATTTTTTTGGGGTTCAGGTGTGTCAAATCATCAAGATACCAAAATCTCGGACAATTAAATGTGATACGATTGCAATATTTTACTATAACAGTCGGAAATGTAACCTATGTTACGTTAAAACAACAGCCAATAAAGTGACAAAGTAAAAATTTGAGATGATTACAATATTTTCCCGTGTTAAAACAACCGACTTGTGTAGTCAAAATATGGCGAATTAGGTGTTAAACAATGTAATTTTGTGCATGGTCAAATGAATCTAAAATGAATAGAGTTGGTTTAGATGGGATAAAATGGGTATGACTCAATCGATGAAGTTTATAACTGAGCTACATTGAAATTTGGTGGTGGTAGTCTCATAGTCTGGGGCTGTATTTTGCGCCTGGAATACTACGTTCTATACCTAATAGAATGGATAGCGTTATTTACACTAAAATGCTTGACAATTATTTCTTACATTGATCATGAGCTCTTTCATTTGTCAGCAAGATAATGATCCAAAGCAGAAGGGCAATGTCAATGCTTCAGGGATCAAAATATTAGCCTGCTTGAGTGGTTATTTGCGTNCATTATATGGTCTCGAGCCAAAACTTTTTGAAATAAATTTTCGATATCACAATTACATTCTAAATTGCTAGCTATAATATAAGGGCTAAAATTAAAAATAAAATTATAAAAACTTACTTGTTAAAATAAAATGTGTGATGATATACAATTATACATACCTGGTACAAAATATTCAATTGTATGAATATACTTTTAAAGAAAATTATAAATATAGTTTTGTGAAGAAACGTACATAAAAATAACATAAAATAGTCTTTACTTTTTAAATATTAAAACAATCCACCTAGTAAAAATTGCTCCCTACCAGTGGCTCGTGGATTGAATCAGAGGCTGTCTTGGTAGGTGTGCGGTGCGGTGCACGCTTGCCAAATCCCGAGGGTGCCGATACCAGTTAAATCTCTTTTGTCTCATCACTAGTATATCACAAATGACGTGACAGGGTTGTTGTAAATTTTAAACGTTTCTCATCATAGCTGTAAAAATCTAAATTTGTTAAACTTAAAAGTCATTTGTTTCTAACTACTGTAATTCGTTTTAAGACCAGGTGTCCACGGAAATTTCCAAAATTTACAACTTTTACTCACTTTCATTGAACTGGAAAAATTTCTGTCTTTATTACATCTAATATTACGAAGAAATCAGTCCCACTGTACTCGGCTAGATATTGGTCCGGTTAGGCTTTTGTTTAAGTAAATTTCCGGCTCTTTCATCAGGGTTTTAAACAATTCCCTAATCGCTTAATTATTTAACTACTTCTTAAGTAGAAATAAGTCGAATCCGGTTACGTTGTACTCGAATATTTCTAGTCTCGGGAAAAAAAGTGGAAAGACAAATTTTTACGACAACGGATACATAAATCGTAAATTTAAGGAAAATAAATTCTAGAGCCTTTTCTGTACCTGGTGCATCTCTCTCATTCATTAAATTTAGTTGTAAATGACGCTGTCGAAGTAACGGTTAATTTTTTAACATTATACAAGAATTGTATACGTTTTTTTCTACATCCCCTTATAGATGGGACATACGAAATCGTAATATCACTAGTTTAACATCGAAATCCGCGAGTAATATAAAATCGGAGAGCGGAATAAATATATCAAATATTTTAATGGATTTTTTTAAACTCCTGTCAACTATACAGACTATCATAAAAAAATACCAGTAAATTCTTATCGGTTGGGTTAAGTTATAAATCTCGTTATTCACGTAATCGAAATATCTAGTGGGCAGGCGGCTAACAGCCCAGAACCGGTCCTTGATAGAATTGGAATCTTTATATGTGTAGCATAAACCCAAGGTCGTAGGCTTCCACCAGCTAAACCTGGTGAGGTTGGTGCTCTGTAAAGCGCATGCGCAAATCTGGCTTTTCGTAATCTGAAAATACAGAAGATTCCACTTGGCCATTAATATTCTAATATACAATAGCAATTTTTTTTCCACGTGTAGTATAGAAATTTGTAATAAGATACATAATGCGGTTATAATAAAACATTGTGCGATTATTTTCATATAATTAAAATTAATACAGTAGAACCTCGATTATCCGGACCTCTATTATCTGGATTTTCGATTATCCGGATTGTTCAAAATAAACAAAAATTTTACGAATTTGCTGGTTTGCACTTGGCGAATTACGACACTGTTTATGTACGTGATAGAATGCATAACATTTTTTGTTTCAACAACGTCTTACTCGGAATAGTGGCCGTAAACTCTTAAATATATTTTGCGTCGTAATAAAAATATAACTTGACATACTCGTTTATAAAAAATTTTATTTTCAAATTACATCATTTCTATGACCAAGGGCGGCGTAAGGCATGGGCAACGTGGGCCACCACCTATGCCTCGCGGTCCGAAGGGCCTCGCGCCTCGAAGGTTTATGCATTACTTAAAAGCCGAGAACGCGACGAAAAAATTTTACTCGTCATAAAACGATAAATAGTTTGTTAAATTTTTATTCATAAAAATGCAGTTTCAACTGCTGTTTATTTTATAAAATCCGTCTTCTTGAGCCACCAGAGGGCCTTTTAAACAATAGCTAGTCTGTTAGTGCTGCTCAGTAGTAGTCGAAATTCAATAACACATTTGTTCCTTGAAAATTTGATCACGATTTAAATATAGTATTTATTTATAATATTACCGATATGTCATCGAAAAGAAAGCGTGTTGTATTATCATTAAAAGACAAATTAAAGTATTTGTTTCGATTATCCGCATTTTTCCTTATCCGGACTACCTTCATCCCCAATTAGTCCGGATAATCGAGGTTCTACTGTATTTATTTATTTTTTAGAGAATACGAGGGAAGTGGCGCTTCCAACGCTTCTAATGACGGCACGCCACTGGTATAATTGACAATCCGAAATAGTATACAATGTAGAACTGTACTGATGTCTCCAACTAGCTAATGAATAGCCAAAGAACTAGCCAACAATCATTATTAATTAACACCAAAATAATGAAAATACAAAGCTATGGTAACATTTAATCTCATGGTAATTTCCTCCATTAACATTTATTGTGATTACATAAAAAAAACATATCGAATTAATATTGATTTACTTATCATACATTATAGAAATTTTTCTTACCGTTTTTTAAATATGATTAAGCATCCAACTATCAGTGTAACGAGCGAAAGGGCACCAATTACGACTGTAATAACTTTAAAAAAATAACAATAAACTATTCAATTAATCTTATAATTAATACTTAGAAACGTTGTTATTAACATACCTAAATAAATTGGGAAAGTCTTCTCTGTAAAAAAATAATGTAATAATTTTAACGTTCGAAACGTTATTAAGAAATAAAATTTCAGAAATTTTCAAATACTCAAGCATATAGAAGTAGTGTGAGACCATTCTCCATTCTTAAGACACTTAATACTTCCTGTGGCATTTAATTCGTAGCCAAATTTACAATTAAGATGTAGTTCATCTTCGTAAGAGTAATTCTTACTTCGATTCCAATTTTCCCATATTCCATTCAATACTTTGTTAGGAGAATCCTTGCATTCAATCCCTTTATAAAAAAAAAAAAAGAAAAAAGTTAGTCTAATGTACATAAATGAAAGCGAAATGAATTTACAAAAGAAGACTTTCTGAATAAGTTTCTTACGTTGACAATGAGATAATAACGTTATTGCATTTGTCACTCCACAGTAAATATAACGATATCCGTGTAGTTGAAAACCTTCGTTGCAGTTAAATGATATATATTCCCCGTAATTTAAAAGAATATCTGTTGAGGTAATGTATCCATTCGGAAGAGTTAGTGATGAAAACATGCAGGTTTCTGCTATTAATTTAAATAAGAAAAGTTCTTTTGAAAACTTTTATAATATTATTTTAAAATTAATATTGCACCCTATTCAATTTGAGAATAATTCCATTGATTTCTCGTGTCAAATAAATGTTAATTTGATTCTCATCCTTTCCATGTGAGAAGCAATTATCTACTCCTGGAATAAATCTTTTCATCCAGAGAAAGAATGATTTGAGTTGCAATAATTCGATTTATGTGCTACTCTACTCAATCCCACTGTATGTCTGTTCAATTGATTGAAATAGTGCACAATTTTACGTAAATTTTACGCCATTCCTTAGAGTATTTTTTGTTTAAAAGTGAAGTTTAGACGTCAAATTGACGCAAAAATATGCATTTTTACCATTCAATCGAACTGACTCCATATCTGACTTTCCTATAAAATCAAATTAGCCTATCGGATTAAGTGTAAATTTATCGATTATTATGTGATTTTTTGAGGAAATTTAGTTATTTTTATTGTACAAACTTAAATAAGACTAGTAATAAACTTTAGAAATTTCAGATGAATGATATTTAATGCTTACAATTTGCTATAGCGTTAAATATTTACGTAATATTAGAATCAGTAATATCTAACGCTGTATGTGAATATGGTAAATAAGTATCGGTTCTAAAGAGACAATGATTTGCCAATTACATGTTTATTTATTGCAAGTGACGTTTGTGGCAGAAGGAATTCTAACAAGCTTCATATTAACGTGGTTTAATTGTTGTCCTGTTTTCTCTACGTAAACATTTTAGCTACGTTCCTAAATTCTAATATATTATTTCTTAATTATCCTTTTCAACTTAGAAATAATGATAACTTAACGTTCCATGTCATAACATATTACTTATTTTTTCTGAAATTTTTAATTGACTTACTACATTCAACAATACAAAACGTACAAAGAAAAAAATAATAATAATAAACAAGTGATTATAAATATGAAACAAAAACACTTACGTTTTTTTGAATAAACGTAGATTCCACATATTTTGAAATCATGCCATAAATTTTCTCTTATAGTAAACCTAATATTTTCTTTTGTATTATACGGTAATTTATATTCAAAGAGTATGGGATCTAAAATAATTAAAAATATCAGTATGTTAAAATATCATCTTGTTGTATACGAGATAATTATTAATATAAAATACGTAGTAAACAGTACGGTAAGATATAAAACGAACTTTTAGCACAGATTTTATTACACAACACGCAGAAATTCTTATACCATAGTATCTCCTGCAACGTAATCTCCTGCATCTGAGCACTTCTGCCATTGTTTATATCACTTGTTCCGTTCCCTGAACACTGAGAGTTCGGTGGTGGATTTGCGTCTCGCCAAGACGGGGTGTCCACGTGGAGTTTCCGGGTTTCTTCCACGTCTGTAACGCCTGAATAGGGAGGGACTAGTTACCCTTAAAAAGACCTCCCTGAAGGCATCCCTCCTAGGCAGATTGCCCAAGTGTTGCGTTGACATAACGTAGCAAAACAAATTATATCATTTGTTAAATTAATTAATTCAGGAAACTATATTAATGGCTTTTGTTGCTAAATATTAGAAACGCATCCCCTTTTTAGAAAACAGATAATATCCTATAGAAGCAAATTCATAGATTTAAAGAGATTGGAAAGCATTGTTATGCCATTCTATTTGTATATTATCTGACCGGGAAGGACCTATTGAAGTCAAACTTGCAGCTATAGTAAGCGCTTATTTTGAAGGACTTCTTTAAATATTTTTCTATTAATGTGATAAAAGTTAATATTAAAAATTCAGTTTATTTTTGATTGTATCACATATAATGAATAATTCACTATACATACAAATCAACTAAAGCGTGATGAATTAATTGTTCAACGCTCAAATACCATAAATGCAAAATATAAAAGTAGCAGCGCCCGTTCAAGCATTTATGTAGCCCTACACAAAAAGGCAAATTGCCGCCCTTTAGATCATTTAGACAAATGTCCGGGTTGTCCGCCCCTAAAGCTGAGCCCTGAAATAGTCTTATTTTCCTCCTATAAATTCTCCCAAAATTACATTTTAAACATATTTTCTCATTGCTTTTAAAAACTGAAAGAGTAATTTTAATTCTATTCTAACTATATCAGTCAAAGGAATGTAAATAAAGAAGTACAAAATTAAATCAAATAGCTTATATGACAATAGTGGAAACTCTCAATGAATTTGCATGTACCGTAATGGAGAACACTAACTCTTCAGACTATGTAAAGTCTAACAAAACTTACAAAAATGCAACGAAATAAATATCTTATCATCTTTTTTATCTTTATTTTATTATCTTAAAACATCAATTATAATTTTATTTAGTAGGAAACGTGAATGGATAGTGATATAAAGGAAGGAATAATAGCAACAAAACAAGTCAAATGCAATGAGTCAAATTTTTTAAATTAAAATCTGAGGTTTTAATATAATCTTCACATCATCAATCCATTCTCTATATGGTCTACCTCTTTTGTTAGATCCATCCATAATACCATAGACTAGAGTCTTATTTTTTCTGTTATCATTCATTCTTGTGATGTGTTCAAACAGACGAAAAGACACTATTTAGCTGAAGTAGAATACCAAATGTTATCAAATGCTTTGTAAAAGAGTCCACATCACGGATGGTTCCTATTCAGTCAGTGGCGGTATGAGTTGCACCCACCAATATACGTGTAATGCTAGATATGTAAAATAACGTTTATACGGGCATGTAGATAAAGGTAGAGGAGCTTTCTAAAATATTAAAACTAATAAATACGTAATCTAATTCTAATTTAACTTATTACGATTAAGTTTTGAATTTAATACATGACTGAATATTGATATTTCTTTCTTTTATTCTCAACAGATTAACATACCGGACGAAAGATCTGTAATAAAATCGCTTTGTTTGTTTACGAATTAAGAAAAAAACCGACAGAATTGATATTTTATAATGATAATTAAACCATTTTGTAGTCGTGAAGAATTTAATTTCGTAGCTCTGGTACTCTAGTAGCTTCCTGTGTAAAGTAAAAATATGTTTATTATTGCATTAAATCGATAAATTTTATTAAATTTTTGAGAAGTATGAACCATTTTTTGTAAAGTTTACAATATTTTCTACAATCTTTCGCTTAAATAGAGTAAGAACTGTAATATAAATGTAGAACAAATAACAGAAAATGCCGTTTTAAGTAAAGATAATAATCAGATAAGTTCAAGTAACAAATCGCATAATTGTCGAGTGTAACTGTCAATTTTTTTAAAAAATTATTTCTTCAAAAAAATTGATGAAACATCATAGGTTAGATCCAAAGAAGTTAACCGANGGATGCTTCTCATCGTGGTCTGTTTGGCATTATAAATTAATAGTGAGGGTATTTCACCAGGCCAGATCCTGTACCATATGTAAAACAAGTTTGTAATCAAGTGCAGTGATAGGATACTAAATAAAATCTGCGTGTGGACAATTAGCGATAAGTTCAATATTAGATCGTAAACTTCTAATTCTGTTAGAGGAACAAAAAAATTGGATAAAGAACACCATTAATTTATATTAAGTGAACAAATAATAAACAATTTATATACCCTTGGCTTAAGAGGTTTTTGTTTGATGGTCGGAACACGCGATATAATTTCTATTTATTCTGGCCTTTCGTTTTCAAAATCTCGTCTAAATAGGTCCTTCTGCTCTTAATAACCCACTAAATGCATTTGAAAATCAATATAAACACATACGTTGAATGATAACAATATTTTAAAGGAGGAATGTTGGTATAAATGAAAACAATCAATTTGCTTATTAATTTACTTACACTTCTTTGTTGTTAGGGGACTCGCGATCACTTTATATCTTGTAATTAAAACAGCCATACATAGCGCAAATAATACCTTTTCCGGCCATTCTAATTATTGTGAGATATAATAAGTTCAAAACTTTATGTTAATACTCGAAAACGTCTTCTTATACACGCGGTACAAATGGAGTGATGTGTGGTTATCTCCTCGAACAACTAGATGGCGGGTAGAAGCTTGTCACCAGTTTCCAGCCGAAGTTTCCACTATTATCGTAATTTAAACTATTTGATTAAATTAACTAGAATCATTAATTAATGTCTAGAAATGCCCATTACTGTTATTTTCAGGTTCTACAGGAGTTTAAAATGTGCGCAGTCTTTCAAGAATACGGTCTATATTACTGAGTAATAATCATTATTCAGCATTGATAAAACGTTGGAAACAATTGAAACACTATAAAAATTTCAAAACCAGTTTTTTCCAAAGATTAACTATGGAAATTATCTATAATCTATGGAAAATATTATTTCAATATCAAATACAGTTTGAAACTTTCTTTACAGTAAGTCCTATTAATGCCTCTCACAATAAAATTGCCAACACGGAAACCGGTTAATCCGGTACTTAGCCCTGGTTATCAAAAATGCCAATTTTCTGGAAGTTTTGTATTTTCGCAAAATTTGATAAGATATTTGCGATCTGAACATTATATATATTGCTTTGAATTTTATAATAAAGCAAATTACTGTATGGTTCTGACTTCTTAGTCACGCTGTTTAATTAATTAATCAGTTTGAAAAAGATACAGTGAGTGACTGTATATTGCATGACTGCTACAATTGATTGAAAAAGCTGAATAAACCGTTAATGAACATGTTATTTTACAATGATTCTTGTACATATAGGTCTAAAATTTATTTTATAGACATTTATTGTATTTCTGCCTGGGGTCTTCAGAGCGTCATTTGTCCAAACGACTTCCAATTGATGAAACACTAAAATGCTAAATTATTGTCGGACAATTCTTGAGTATCGGGTGTCGAATATAATAATATTGCCTTCATCAATGGATTTGTTCTCATTATAACGAATCACAGTATAGGATGTATCACTTACAAATAGAGTTAATGATGTTAATGTTGACCATTGTACATTTAAATAATTAAAAAGAAAATTTAAAAATATANAAAAAACTTTTATATTATTAATTATTATAAAATAACAAAAAGCTTACTTTTGAGGGAAGAGATGAATTATATAAAAAAAACTTTAAATCCTAAAAACGAGTAAAATCGTCATTAAGTTCGACCCTACTCGAGATATGACACTAACCCCCTCTATCTCCCCACACCTTCGACCTTTAACCACCAAAATTTAATAGCGTCAATGTCCCTTATACACAAGCTACCATGCCAAATTTCGTTTCTTAATCTTTACCCCATCCTGACATATTAAACGAAATATATGCCAACATCCATTTACACATACATGCAATTCCGGGTATAAATTTTTCTATTTTTTTGGGGTTCAGGTGTGTCAAATCATCAAGATACCAAAATCTCGGACAATTAAATGTGATACGATTGCAATATTTTACTATAACAGTCGGAAATGTAACCTATGTTACGTTAAAACAACAGCCAATAAAGTGACAAAGTAAAAATTTGAGATGATTACAATATTTTCCCGTGTTAAAACAACCGACTTGTGTAGTCAAAATATGGCGAATTAGGTGTTAAACAATGTAATTTTGTGCATGGTCAAATGAATCTAAAATGAATAGAGTTGGTTTAGATGGGATAAAATGGGTATGACTCAATCGATGAAGTTTATAACTGAGCTACATTGAAATTTGGTGGTGGTAGTCTCATAGTCTGGGGCTGTATTTTGCGCCTGGAATACTACGTTCTATACCTAATAGAATGGATAGCGTTATTTACACTAAAATGCTTGACAATTATTTCTTACATTGATCATGAGCTCTTTCATTTGTCAGCAAGATAATGATCCAAAGCAGAAGGGCAATGTCAATGCTTCAGGGATCAAAATATTAGCCTGCTTGAGTGGTTATTTGCGTTTTATTAGGTAAATATTAGCATTTAAGAAGCCATCAGATGTGTTCAATTGCCTGATCCCCATAAATATTATATAGATTTTTGTCTCATCAAATCCTCCCAATGCATATCTTTTTTCTATGTTACTATTATTAATAAAATAATTATGTTGTTCGAATAATTATATTATAATTATATACATAAACATATAACAATGCAAATAAATATAAAGTTTTTCGTACTAAATGTACTTTTCAACATTTTCCAGTATTTTTAAAATAGTCTCTTGCGTTCTTTCGAAAGATTTTAAAGCTTACTGTATGTATTATTTAAGCCCATTAATGACCGAATGGATAAAGCCATTAAACACTGGTAGCGGGCGCGTGTTCATGCCTCAGTACCAAGCTGACGATTTGTAAAACAGTGTAATTAAATGGAAAAATAAATCATTCTCAAGAAAGAAGTTTACTCACAAATAAATCTCATTATTTTTCGTATAATTCAAATCGTAACTTGCTCCTTAGTCCATGTATAAGCATTTATTTATAAAATTCAAACACCGTAATTAAGAAAAATTCAATTTTATTAAAACATTATGAAGTGTCACTCAGATAAATCACAACAAAATAGATAAAAGGAGGATTACTCCACGAAGTCTATTCTTTTTTCGGTTCGAAGGATCATCAACATCTTTACACGGACACGAAACACGAGAATATTAGACTTTGAAATACTTTAATTACTGTTAACGTTAATGTATATGCAAAGAACGATCCGCGATAATCCGTCTCTTCAGCCACAGACAGGTGGAAATATCACGAAATTCGGTGAAAAATCAAACGTCAGTGGCGTAGCGTAGTGGGGGCGGCAGGGTCGACTTTGCCAGGCGGAGATGACCTTTCACCCGACTACGACTTAATGAACTGAACTCGACCTTTCATCTGGCTTCGTTTCTGTCCTTTCCAATTTACGGACAGACACTTGGGCACCGTCCGAGGACCCGTTCTTCCACATTGACTAAATTAAAGTCCACGGTGTGATGTCTATCGTTAGACTTAAATAAAAAACAAAGTAAAAACATTGTAGTCACTATATGTACAAACATTGAATATTAGTTATTTTAACAATTAAGACTACAATATTCGCATTTTTCTTACTTTTACTTCAAATATTATGAAATTGAAATATTTCATGTAACAGGTATATATATCGTCGTAATAAGTAATTTATTCATTTCAAAATGTATCAGTAACAGCAGTAAGCTATTCTACGTGTTTCGATTCGATCTGTTAGGAGAAGGGGAAAAGTTAAGTTAGAAATCGTATTGTTTACTCCCTGTTCTGTTTTGCTTACAATGACGTTTCTAATTTGTTTTAATAAATATATGATATATTGAAGCAATACGTTAAATATATGTCGAGAAACTAACAACCACAATATAAATATAATTAGTTTTACAAGCGTTCAGGATGTCTGTAATGACTTTTACAGTTGTCCTGAGCCCAAAAATGTAAAAATCTTAGTGGATAATTTTTCGACTAATCGCCATACTTTTTCTTTGTTATACAAGTCGACCCCCCTATAACACTGTTGATTTTTCCGTTTTATATGAATTCCATGTTGTACGAATCACTTAGATTTTACAAATACGTGAGCCGGGTTGTGAATGGCTCATGTATTTGTAAAATCTAAGTGACTCGTACAACATGGAATTCATATAAAACAGAAAAATCAACAGTGTTATAGGGGGGTCGACTTGTATAACAAAGAAAAAGTATGGCGATTAGTCGAAAAATTATCCACTAAGATTTTTACATTTTTGGGCTCAGGACAACTGTAAAAGTCATTACAGACATCCTGAACGCTTGTAAAACTAATTATATTTATATTGTGGTTGTTAGTTTCTCGACATATATTTAACGTATTGCTTCAATATATCATATATTTATTAAAACAAATTAGAAACGTCATTGTAAGCAAAACAGAACAGGGAGTAAACAATACGATTTCTAACTTTACTTCTCCCCTTCTCCTGACAGATCGAATCGAAACACGTAGAATAGCTTACTGCTGTTACTGATACATTTTGAAATAAATAAATTACTTATTACAACGATACTGTTACATGAAATATTTCAATTTCGTAATATTTGAAGTAAAAGTAAGAAAAATGCGAATATTGTAGTCTTAATTGTTGAAATAACTAATATTCAATGATTGCACATATAGTGACTACGATGTTTTTACTTTGTTTTTTATTGAAGTCTAACGATAGACATCACACCGTGGATTTTAATTTAGTCAAAGTGGAAGAACGAGTCCTCGGACGGTGCCCAAGTGTCTGTCCGTAAATTGGAAAGGACAGAAACAAAGCCAGATGAAAGGCCGAGTCCAGTTCATTAAGTCGTAGTCGGGTGAAAGGTCATCTCCTCGTGGCAAAGTCGACTTCGAAAAAGAAAAAATCGGCGGAGAAAAGGTTTATTTCCTGCAGAAAAGAAAAGCCTTTACCACCAAGGATTCTTATTCTTGACCGGATTTTTTCAGGATTCCTTTCGACTTTTGTCCGTCGAGTCCTTATCGCGCGACCGCCTCTCTACCGTCCATTCCGCCACTTCGGGTATCGTCGTGCCAGGTACTCGATCAGAGACGAGGTGCTTTCGTTGGGAGATGACAACAGCCCGTTTCTTGTCGAGTGCAGTCGAGCTTGCCTCTCAACATCTTTCGGAAGCACCCGAATCACTCGAAGGGAAGTGGAAGATGTGGAAGAGGTCGAGGCGCTTTTCTCCTGCTTAACATCTCTCGAATTGTGCCACTTTCTCAACTCTTTAAAATTGTCCATTCTGCAATGAAAAACAGGCGACTGTTGTAAAAATATTCCTATTGTCTTAATTTCTTCTAAATTGTAAGTACAGTAATAAATATATTAATTTTTTTATGTAAAATTAATTTTAAAATGCAATAAAGATTTGTGGTAGAAGATTGTAGAAAATGATCGTTTCAATTAAAATAATTAAAAATTTCAGTCTTTAATTATTAAATATAGTAATTTTAATCTTTGCAACGATTTTTACTGATCGATATGTTACTGCTAAAGCTCGAAATCCGTTAATGTGCGCATTACCTAGCTAATCTGCAGATTAACTAGGGTGATCCGTTAAAGCTGCGAAAATTNGATTCAATCAACTAATTTGTTGATTGTATTAACTTGATTCTTTAGATATTGAAAATTAAATAAATAACATTATGTTAATTTAAGCGTACAGAAACGTTGCTGTTGTTCCAGCAAAAATCTTATTTTCACTTTACCGAGTGCCTAGTAGGTAATTTGCAGATTACCTAGATAATCTGAACATTACCTAGGTAATTTGAGAAATGGAATAATTTTCGCAGCTTTAACGGATCACCCTAGTTAATCTGCAGATTAGCTAGGTAATGCGCACATTAACGGATTTCGAGCTTTAGCAGTAACATATCGATCAGTAAAAATCGTTGCAAAGATTAAAATTACTATATTTAATAATTAAAGACTGAAATTTTTAATTATTTTAATTGAAACGATCATTTTCTACAATCTTCTACCACAAATCTTTATTGCATTTTAAAATTAATTTTACATAAAAAAATTAATATATTTATTACTGTACTTACAATTTAGAAGAAATTAAGACAATAGGAATATTTTTACAACAGTCGCCTGTTTTTCATTGCAGAATGGACAATTTTAAAGAGTTGAGAAAGTGGCACAATTCGAGAGATGTTAAGCAGGAGAAAAGCGCCTCGACCTCTTCCACATCTTCCACTTCCCTTCGAGTGATTCGGGTGCTTCCGAAAGATGTTGAGAGGCAAGCTCGACTGCACTCGACAAGAAACGGGCTGTTGTCATCTCCCAACGAAAGCACCTCGTCTCTGATCGAGTACCTGGCACGACGATACCCGAAGTGGCGGAATGGACGGTAGAGAGGCGGTCGCGCGATAAGGACTCGACGGACAAAAGTCGAAAGGAATCCTGAAAAAATCCGGTCAAGAATAAGAATCCTTGGTGGTAAAGGCTTTTCTTTTCTGCAGGAAATAAACCTTTTCTCCGCCGATTTTTTCTTTTTCGAAGTCGACTTTGCCACGAGGAGATGACCTTTCACCCGACTACGACTTAATGAACTGGACTNATTTACATTAAAATGTCTTAAGTGTCAATAATAATGCATTATATTTAGGCTATTACAGTAAATATTGGTTTTCTTATTAATATTATTTTAATACCAGTGAATGGTTTCCCGAATACTTTTATCTCCCAAGATTCATTATTTTTAGCTTCTACACATTGACCATTGAGGAATATTTCTTTTGTATCATTAAACACTTTCCATATCACAGTAGGAATTGCTGTTGCTGAAATAAAATAAACTATCTGTTATAATAGGTACCATATCGTACTCTAGTCAATGTTACACATATGTCAATTGTGAATAAATACAAATGATTAACTTTTGGAGTAATAGAGGACAATAAGAAATAAAACATGGCGGAAATGAGTATAACTTTTTTATTGTGTTTCACTAAGCTGTTACAAAATAAACTACGCGTTATTAATGCTGATAAGACGACGCTTTCAATGCTCGTTAAGAAGTAAGATAAAAAGGAAACCTGTTTGCAGGCGCTCATTAAATACATTACATCCAATATTCCTCATGGTTTAAATTCAAATTGTAAGTTTTCCATTGGCAGCAACGAGCAATAACAAAGAACGTTCATAGGCAAAGAGATAAAACTTTATTCCATCGAAGCGATGGTGTTTGCGATTATGAAAAGGAATTAATTAAAAAGATTACATTAATCAATTAGATGGATTTTCATTCTTTAGAGCATGAGGAAGATTTTATTATTATGACGTTACGTACAGTACATACTAAGATTTTATTGGCTGTCGGAAAAGGTAAACCTTACGTCAGAATGTTTCTTAGTATTGTGATTAGCAGCATGTTACTATAGAAACAATGTCTTGTGGCATTATTTCTATAGTAACTCCCACTCCCGCTATACACTTCAAGACTTTAATCATAATGGTTTCAGCCATCAATTGCGGTCACGTTAAGATTAAAGTTAAAAAAATCCTCATCCGTTAGTTCTTCGGTGTACTTCATATTACTAGTTTAATCAAGCTATTGCATTCGACGGCCGGAAAGCCGAGGGTGTATTTAGTGACTTTTCATAAACCCATTCATGTAGAGCATTTAGGTCCTACAGGGAACAAATATACTATTTATAAAAACAGATCTCTGCCCTCTCTCCCCATCTATTAAACCTTCGGACTTTGGAGTCTAGACAAAGCGATATTACCAGAGTGGATTCTCAAAATAATGAAAAGAGAAATCAACTTATAGGCGCTCGACCGACACCTCCAAATTGACCAAATATTTATTCATCCGAAATTTATTTTGTGGCCAGAAATCTTTGAATAATTGTAGAAGTTTTAGGGATAATTACGATAAAAACTCACCGCAATATGGCATTTCTCCTTTCCAACTTCCATCTTCTTGACACTCTAACGTTTCATTTCCGAATAAGTAATAATTGCCTTTGTTGCATATGTATTTGTTTTCGCTTATGTTATAAATACCATTCTTAATTGTAATCGGTGGGCATCCTACAATCAATATCATTTATTCATTCAAATTTAACTAAGTAATTTTCATTAATTTTCTACAAAATACCTCTTAATATTCTCCAGTTAATTTTTAGTGACATTGAACTTTTTAAACTTTTTCTAACAGAACATTGACTCTACTTAATTTTAAATATTTCTTTAATTGATAAAAAATGTGAATTTAAGATATTTTCGTCTATTAAGAAAGGTTAGTGTTTTAAGATACACTATATCTTTGATTTCCGTAAATAAAAAGATTTTAAAATATTATTCATGATTTTTTAAATAGGTCTTAAAATGACACTATAAAGAAATTGCAAAGTTCAAAATGTTATTAACCAGACAAGGTTTATAAGGATGCACCGATAAGCAAAATGGCCGATTAGTGTTAATAATTTATTGTGTTAATAGTTAATTATATTATGATTATTATNTAACTAAGTAATTTTCATTAATTTATAATAAAGTTATTTAAATTATTTTACGAAAATTTAAAATAATTACTTACTCGAATGATAATTATGCACTTTTCTACATATGAAAATTAAGTTTACTCCTGTAAATATTAATTGATAGTTAATCCCCTTCCACATTATAAGAATACACGTGCGTATATAAACATCTGTATAAAATATAATTGATAAAATGAAATAAATAAACAAAAAAGATGGCAAATTCTCGAACATCCTTATACTTTTCGACGAAAAACACTTTGATTTAATCATTCTTCCGGCAAATCACCGGCACCGCATCCTGTGCTCTATATTTTTTTTATAGGTATGTCAAGTCAAATTTACAAGGTTTCTTCTATTAATTCGCAAAATTACACTTCATATTTTATTTAAATAATTAATATAAGATTAAAGGTATCTTAAATGAATAAGTATATTATAATTATTATTGTATATAACTCTTTCATGTAAGTAATAATATCCTTAATCAAATTGAGAAAAATTACTTCTTAGTGTTCGGATGAAGAAATATCTTGGAAAAAATTTTAAAAACACGTGTATCAATAGTTAAATTATAAATTAATTTTGCTTAATTAAAATTTTAATGCAGTAAAATTGAAGTTCATTAACCCGGCATCCGGAGTACCAGGTTATCTGGAATGCTATTATTCTTCGAATCTGAATTTGCTTGGATACGTGGTGCACTAAAGGAACACCTAGATAGTGTTGGTTTACCTAGAGATGATTCGTGACTTGTCTTGTCATTGCACTTTGTCTGAAGTTTAGAAATATATTTATTCTTAATTTTAGTAAAAAATACGTTCCTTGGCTCAAATTCTTATTTCGATACAATGCCATTTTACTCGCGATGAACAAAATCACTCGTGCCCATAAACATACCATGAATTTGGCTTGTATCTTAGAAAATACTAATCAAAACAACGTGAAATTCAACACAGAGGAAAACATTGTATTCTTTGTACAACAAAACAATTAAAAAGTAAAAATGTGATCCAAATTACGACAAATTAAACACATGAAAAAGTACTAAGCCGAGAGCGATATGGCGTGCAAATGCCCGTTATATGCACAGCGATTGGTTATGCTGGTTATAAAGCTGTTTATTAACGAATTTAAGTGGAAAATCCATTGTTTAATGAAAACATCTTGAAGCTCCTGGTGTGTTCTTGGCGGTCGCTGGCGAGTTACAGGTTCGTACCTCTAGAGCATTCTATGGAATTTAGATCCGGAGATCTTGCTGGTCATTCTATAATACGAATATTTTCACTATAAAAAAATCATTGACATGCTGAATTCAATGTGCGTCAGCATAATGAAATCTGTACTCACAGCACATCAGAAAAGTCTGACTTTTGATTCCAAAATCTCGTTTCTGTATCTTCTTGTTTGACCTTCCAATAATTCTTTCTTTCTTAAAGTCTTTTATATGGCGTTTTTGTTAAATTATCACTCTTAGTATCATACAGTAAAACGGTAACATACTGTCCTAGTTAATTAAACCATAATAGAAAAAATGCCATGCTACTGTTACATTTATGGAGCCTGCATATTTTGCATAACTTGTGTTTTTATTGGTACATTCTTATACATTTTTGGTATTTTTATTATTTAGAAACGTTTACATAAATTTCCCGTTGTTTATTTATTTATTTTTAATTTTTCTCTATCAATTGTTGGACGTAGTATTTAGCCTATAAGAATATAAAAAATAATTATTTCGCATTTAGTAGCATTTTACCCAATTCACAATTGAAACGGGAGATTTTGGTTAGATTCATTTCTTTATAACTTTGCACAGATTTAATTTATTTACTTTATTACTATTGCATTTTTATCGAAGTTCTAGCATCACTTCACGTATCCCATGACTTTATTCTCATTTAAATCTTAGAGATGAATTCAAGATGGCGACCGTCTGATTGACACACATAAAAATGGTTGCCGTTAGGCATAGCTTAATATATTTCAAACATGCAAAAATTTTCCCTATTCGACTCAGTTCGATTTTATAAGGATGTTGAGTGACTTTTAACTCATCCTATATTACAACCTAATACAAATCTAAAAACGAAAGTGAATGACAATATTTTTTTACTTTTTACGGTTTATTTTTTCAGTTTTTACAGTAAAAATTAATTTGGATTATCGAAAATACGACGTTTAAATATATACAATTTGTTATGTATGTACTGTACAGTACATATAATACAGTGAAACCTGCTTAAAACGGTACGCGACCGTTTATAAATCGCGTTTATTCTCTGTTTAAATTGGTTTTTTATTATATAAAGAGGCAGCTTCAGGCAGGTTTTACTTTATATTTAATTTAACATGTCATATGATTACACATGTTGGATAAGATAAACATAATTAAAACCGATGTCGCGAATTAATAAAATAAAATCTAAACATTTATATAACATATTATTAGAAAATATATGTATTATAGGATATACAGTAGTAACACGTCATTTGCCGGAAGAATGAGTAAAACTAATTTTGTTTCGTCGAACAGACGGATGTATAAAACTGTTACATCTTTTTATTTAATTATGTCGTTTTAATAATTATATACAAATATTTTCTATATACATTTATTACTTTTTTTATCATGCGTAAGGGAATTATCAATTACTTGATATTTACAGGATTAAATTTAAGTTTTATGTGTGAAGAAGTCCATAATCACTCAAGTAAATAATTATTTATTATATTTAAAAATTACTTTAAGAACTTCGTTAAGTTTCTCAAAATTTTATAATATTCTTGTTTAAATTACGTACATAATAATTTTTTTTTTACTATTTTTAATTGTAGAATGTGCACCGATTACATTCAAGAATGGATTTTTTAATGTAACTGCACGTCGATATGAATGTAACAATGATTATTATTATTACATGTTTGGAAATAATAGGTTAGAATGCCGAGAGGATGGAAATTGGAAAGGTGAAATACCTTATTGTGGTAAGTAGTGCTACTTACATTACTTTAATGCCGGTATTTGGGGAGGGCAATACAAGCTTTACCTAACCTTTACCTAAGATCTCGACTTGAAAGAGAGAATGAACTTTCTTTCTTAATGTTAGTACACCAAGTATAGAACCTCATCCCTCATATAGTTCTACACTGCTATGCTTTAATGTTTGAAGCATGACTTCACTTCATGCTTCAAATGTGGCCTTACGATCGTGATTTATATAGCTCTTATGGCCTTAGATCTACGACATGGGCGATCTACAGAGGGTATGCCTCTCGGGAGAACTTTCTAAGGGAAACTGGCTCTTATTTAAGTGTTACAACTTACGTAGTTTTATCAATTCGGCCATTGATTATCCTCTTGAAGGACAGTACAAACATTTAACATATCTATAAATTTTGGTCTGGTCAGTTAAGATGGAATTATTTTTACTCAATGTTAACTGAAACACCTTTGTGTAATAAAAACAATATTGTTTTGATTATTCTTTGTAATTTTCTATAATATAAATAATTAATGTTAATTCAGCTAGAACAATTTCTATACAACTATGGAAAGGCGATTATGAAATAATTCTTAACAATCGATGTGATAATTCTAATGGTGATAAACCATGGGAGATAGAAGTATTCGGTAAACCATTCTCTGCTGTAAGAATAATATTTAAAGGTATGCTATTTTATATAATTGCAATTTTTACAATTACTTTATTGATAATTGTAATGTTTCCTAGGAAATGTTGATAACATTGGATGTCCTGATGTGAATTTAAGTATTAACAAGAAAACGTACGATGAAACTTATAAAATTTGCGATTTTTGTAAGTCAATAAATCATTTTTTTTAGTAAAATTCAGTCATTCGTGTAATGTTAAAGTGCTAACTTTTACCCTGAATATCTTTGCGATCAATGAACCGATTTGGATTAAATTTAAAGTAGTGAGTGTCCACAATAAGTACTATGGAAGTCTTAAATTATAAATAATTTCGTTGGACCGTTTTGGACTTACGCGATCGCATTTTGTGCCTAGATTTACAACGAGAGAGAATACACACACCAAGCTATTGAACAATCTAGGAGTCTGCGTATGTTTAATAGCTCTTTCGAGATCTCACTCCTTTCTGTTTATCCTTTTTAAGGTTTCATTTAAAAATACTGTACTGGGTATTTATAAAATACTGTAATAGCACATTTTCAAAATTTAAACATATTATTGATCAATCAGTTATCGTGTAACATGACTTACTGCAGACTGTCAAGTGCCTATCTGGTGACTATAGAATTATCATAAAAGCTATGCTATTGTGAAGTTATTAATTAGTGAAAAATACTTGAAATCCCCTAAAAAAAAGTCTGGTGGAACCAGATTGAAATGTGAAGCATACAGTTTCTCAGGAGAATAATAACTTCTGAGAAACTGTGTTGGGCAGATTATGCTTTAAATATTTTCAGCTTCGAGTACGATCTTAAGTAGATTGTTTCAATTCATGAGTATCCACAAGAATTTATCACAAGTTTTCTAATATTGTTTATAATAAAACTTAACTATCGTAACAAGGTTTTTAATGGTTGTTGATTCATCAACTATTGTTAAAAATTTAGTTATTTTTAAGTCTGTCGTAGTATTTCAAGATAGCATTTCAGGTAACATTACAAAATATACAGTACTTGCAGATATTGTTCTGCTACATTGCAATTTTTTTCTAATCCTAGAATCAGGTCATTCATTCGCAATACGTCCTCGTAATTTGTTCTTTGAAGGAATAGATTGTTTTCAGCACTAAAAGCACTTTATTTCAATTCCGCTTCTGCAACATTTCTTACAAGTGGATTCATATGTAATTTTTAACTTTATTGTTTTGATCAGTCATAGCCAGCCTTTTTTTTACATGATTTTTTCTGTTTGCTTGTGTGTTTCCAGGATAGATACACTCCCAGTAATTTGCTGTCTGCCTTGCTACTGTTGCATTTAAATTTTTTCACCCAAGTTTTAAATCGTTCTCCTGTAAGCAACTTCTTTTGAAATTTATGGTCATAGGTAAGACAGTTTTTACTTTCCCGGCTCTGTTATATACAACAGAAGGAAAGTATGGCGATTGGTCAAAAAATGACCTCCTCAAGATTTTTATATTTTTGGACTCGGAACCTTGAAACGTTGAGAAATGGAAAAAATTGGGTTATTTTTCTGTATCTATGGATGTTAATGGGTGTGTGCACGATTTTTTTTTCCTTTTTTGAAGCTTAATAATTCCTGTGCTTTTTGTCGAAAATTTCTGAAATTTTGCAGGGAGGTTTTTATATTAGAGGGATCGATGCTATTAAATTTTGGTGGCTAAAGGTCGAGGGGGTGAAGAGATAAAGAGAGTCGTGTGTCATATTCGAGTAGGGTCGGACTTAATGACGATTTTACTCGTTATTAGCATTTACAATTTTTTTACAAAACCCATCTATACCATGCAAATTAAGCTTTTTGCCATTTCACAATAATTAAAAGTATAAAAAGTTTCTAAAATAAAATGTTATAACAGATTGCGCCATAAAATGTTGCCTGAAAAGTTTAGCAACTCTTTGCCGGACTTTTACTTCTGAAGTGGAAAAACTCCCGGAATCAACTCTTCGGCTGTTGAAAAGCATAAACTTAAATAATGAAGAAAAAAATTCATGTTCCTATTTATTAATCTTTAGCTAGTAGCGTAACAAAAGGAAGCCCTGGGCTTTCTTATCTTTATAAATAAATAATCAAGAAAACTGGAATAAGCTAAATACAGTAAGACGACTTAAATGTGATATATTTATGCACATTTATATACAATATCTAAGTGCTTACTCTTCACCCATAGTTCTAGTGGTAGGGAGTAATCTAAATCAGCCCTCCCAATATCGGTTCTAGTTACGCTACTATCTTTAGAAAACAATCAAGATTATTAATTCATGTTTCTCATATTAATAATCCATTATTCAACATCATATAGTTATTATTTTTTTCTGTATTTTAGATAACAAATACTTTGCATACGAATTTAAAAATATTATGAAAATAAACATTAAATTTTCTATAAAGAAAGGTTCGTCTTATTTTGATTTATGTGGAATCTACGTTTATTCCAAATCAGGTAGGTACTTTTTTATTTTAGTATCATTAAAGGTATTATACAGTTAAAAAAAGGCTAGAAAAGTGACTAATGTTATCTATTACTTTTCCGGCTATTATATTTAACAGAAGAAAATTATGGAAATGATCTTTTAGGGGATCACAAAATGAATTAATACTTTCCCTATTCCATTAAATGTAATGGGAAAAGGGAAATATTTGTGTGAAACATTTAACTTTTAAAAAATAAATTTATTTGTTTTGAATACAGTAATTGGGTTATATAAACTTGGTAAATAATATGTTTAATTAATTAATTTAATACATAAACAGAAGAAAAATGTTCCATTGCATCAATAACTCTACCAAATGGATATATTTCTCCTTCAAATGTTAACTCGTTAAGCTATGGAGAACACGTGTCATTTAACTGCAATGAGGGTTTTCAACTGAATGGATATCGATATCTTTATTGTGGAGTGACAGATATATCGACTCAAATACCTCAATGTCAACGTAAGTAAACCATTCGGGCAGTTTTTATGTTTAAAATTTTATTTCATTTTTAATCGCCTAAATTAAATTTTTATGAAGGGATCCAATGCAAAAATTCTCCGATGAAAATATTAAATGGTATGTGGGAAAATTGGAATGGAACTAAACGTTACTTTTATGAAGACGAAATTCGTCTTATTTGTCATCCTGGTTATAAATTAAATGCCACAGGAAGTATTAAATGTCTTAAGAACGGAGAATGGTCCCATACTCATGCAGCTTGTATAGGTAGGTAAATATTTTATATTTTAAAATAAAGAAACGATTGCAGTTAAAATAATTTATATTTCTTACAGAGAAGAAATTTCCAATATATTTAAGTAAGTAAATAATAACAGAATAAAATTTTAAATATCGGAATAAACAGATTTATATACAGTATCTTATATATTAAACTTTCACAAAGAGATTCGATGTAAGAATTCTCCCATCGCTATATTAAATGGAATATGGGAAAATTGGAATCAAAGTAAGAATTACTCCCACGAAGATGAACTTCATCTCAATTGCGATTATGGTTATAAATTAAATGCCACTGGAACAATTAAATGTCTTGAGAATGGAGAATGGTCCCTCACTTCTGCTACTTGTTTGAGTATTTGAAAATTTCTGAAAATTTTATTTTATTATAAAGTTTCGAACGTTAAAATCATTATCTTAATTTTTTACAGAGAAGAAATCTTCAATTAATTTAGGTATGTTAAAAATTACTTTGTAAGATACTAATTATTAAAGTAACTAAACAATTTTTCTTTAGTCATTACAGTAGTAATTGTTGCTGCAGTTACGCTTGTCGTATTGGTAGTTGTATACTTCATCATGTTCAAAAGAAGGTTAGAAACATTTCTATAATTGTATAATAATTTAATTACTTTTATATTGAACAAATTGATTTGAAGCGAATGTAGACATTTTCAGATTTTATATGCAAGATAAGTCTGGAATCATAAGAGTTAGTGATTTTCATTTTTTACAGGTGAAGCATGACGCTAAAGAAAAACGAATCTAAGTTATTTTTATGGTAGAGACTGCGTTCAGTGTTAAGTTGCCTAAGAATTTAACTGGCTGTCTTATGATTGCGAGAAGTTTAGATAAGTTAGGTAATTTCACGCCGGCTGCAGGTCCCTACCGTAAAAATTACTGGAATTATTTCCTTATTACTCAGGGCCATGCTTTATACCTGTAAAAATTTAACAAAATCCATCACAATTAGTCCTTTCAACATAAGTTGGTAGTTGTCAAACCAGACTATATCACTTTTAACCAATTATAGGGAGAGGCTACTTTATTACTTGTAAACGCATAATTGTTTTTTCCAGTCCTGATGTATTGGATACCTCTTTCTCATAGTAAATGGCTTAAAAATTGTTTAGTCTGGTTTGATAATTCTTATAGTTCCAGGCTTATGAGCGATTTACAAGAAAATACACAAAACAAAACGGTAACAACAAAGACCAACTTTAAAGTGACATTTTAATTTGTTATTTTAAATACTACGAATAAAGTCAGTGAAAAGAATCACACGGTGTTTGATTTCTGGTTGTGAGGTCATTTGAAGATTAGGGTTTATCATAGAAATGCTGCAACTTTGACAATGTACGTGCAAAGCATCAGTGAAGAGCAGTTGCTGTCAGCTGTTCAGACGATGAACCGCCTCCAAGTTTTACACTTGAATAATGGAACACACATTAAGAAACTTCCTGACATCAGTCAACAGTCTCTGCTGAAGGCTTTATCCTTGTGGAACGAATAAACATGTATTCGTTGTTTTCTTTTGTGCATTTCCGGAGCTTTACAGGAGAATACCTCTTTGATTACGGGCACAATATTTTGTGTTGGCCTGTTTATGAGCACCTGTAATAAAGCCATTTCTTTTAATTAAGCTGTAATAGAACCATTGGCTATGTTATTATCTACAAAAATATAGGCACCTCCTTTAGTATCAGAATTTTATATATATGTATGAAATTTATAATATTAAAATATGTATGGAGCAGTGCAAAATAAACTTTTTCATAGTCGACCCATAGTCGATTTTATGGTATTCCACTGTGCGTTGAACCACATTGTTTAACATTTTACCAACACATTTCACATGAATTGGCTTTGCCACTGATAAATATGAATACTTATACAGTATGAATACCGAATAGTCGAGGCTCTGAAGTACCCGGGATCAAATCCAGGCAAGCAATTGCCCAGGAAATTTTTCATGGACTAGATTTTTTTACGTCTATCACGAATATGTTGGGTCCTAGTCGTTTTAATTGTAAGCATGGTCGAATTCATAATGGGTCTAAAAGATTGTAATAGTGCTTAGTAAATTAATTTTTAATTTTAAAAAATATTTCTTTCTTTACATTGCGGATTTATTCATATTTACAATCATTGTCACGATATATTTGATTAATAAAGTTATCAATATTTTAATGCAAGTTGTAATAATGATTTTGTAATTGTTCGTCCATAAAATTAATATAATTTATTTTAGGAAAAGAAGAGACCAAGACGATGAAAGAATTATAGAAAAAACGGCATGTGAAAATCCAGTCGATGAAAAAACCGAAGTTATATCGGTAGAACTTGCAAACAACGAAGTAAAATATGAAAACTTAGATGAGTACACAAATAATAGGCGTGAAATTATTATATTCATGAAAAAATGTAGTGTTTATGACGAAATATAGCATTTTAACTATTTTTTATTGGTGAAGAAATGTATTTTATTAATGAAGCATATCGAAATGAGCGCTTCGAGATCGCTTATAGATAGATATAATTTTTAATGACTGTAAATTACACAAAAATTACAGTCACATTCAAATATTACGTGACGTAAAAAAATGTTTAAACGAACTTTTAAGCATACTGTCAACGGATCGGGTGTAAATTCTTCTATTTAATTATACGTATATTTTAAATCTATGCTAATGTAATGTTTGTAACATCGCGACGCTTCTACCGCAATGATATCAACTGTAATGTTTACATTATAATTATTATGAATCTGAGTTTATATGACAATGTCTAATGTTACCAAGTACAGCTCAGTAAAGATATATTAGTTTCATTTACATTAGTAGATACAGTAGAGCCTCGAAAACTCGGCCTAATGTAGACCGAAGGATGGCCGAGTTTGTGAAAATGCCGGGTTATCGGGAATGGGGTTAAAAAAGGATAAGTATGCGTGTTTCCTCAAAAAATATTGTACTGTACTTGTATGTATTGTTTGCTTGAGAATACAACAGAGAATAAACTGCCCAAATACCCTTAAACAAAGGAAAAGTACGTCTTTTATGAAGGCATAGAGCCTTTACTACATGAAAATGAAAATTAATGAATACACTGTGTACAGTAATTTACCTGATAAGACAGACCTCAGAAAAGCATAAAGCTGTCTACAGTGAAAATTATCTAGCCAGCTCCCAAGACCTTAGCTACTGCACTGACACTTTCTTCTTCTCGGTGCCATATCAGATTCCTGACGTCGGCGACACCTGGCGTAGGTTTGTAATCCGCCAAGGTGTATACTAAGGAAAGTTACTACCCAGAGTGGTTTCCCGTTGCCTTCTCTGGGGCGCGATGTTGCGCGAAATGCCTTCCGGGAGGACTTTTATGGGGAACTGGCCTCCTATTTAGTCGTTATTGGCAAGGAGAAAACCCGTAAAACTCCAAGCAGCCAGCCTGTCCGATCGCGGCGCGAACCCACGACCGAACTCCCAGTGTTTAGGGTACGAAGACCACTCGGCCACTGGTGGGCATAATATTTTTATCAACAGTCAATTCGACTTTTGACTCAACTGACACTTTACACTCCGTTATCCAGTCTCTTTAATGCCCGCAACTTTTGCTCCATAGACATGTTCACTTGTTTTCTTTTAACGGAAGATGCCATCGCAGAGTACTGTTGTCGTGATGGAATCGTTTAGATGTATGGTTCCCGCGCTTTTCCTCTTTTTCAAACAAGCAACGGTTGTCGCCATAGAAATACGGATCGAGAAACGACCGTTAGTTTTGAAAACAGAATAGATGATTAGCCGTCGATCATTGGACGATCGCACGGACCTCCAATAGGACTACGAAGCGCTCATTGGTCAATCAGCGCTATCTTCATTCTATATAAAAAGATTAAGTTTAAACGGGAAACTTAAGTTCACCTAAGTTCGTTTTCGCCCTGCCAAGGTGTGGCCGAGTTATCCGGAGTGCCCGGTTATCGAGTGCCGAGTTTTCGAGGCTCTACTGTACTCAGATTTGATAATTGTATAGTATACACACAATCTATACACGATCCATAATTTTTTTCTTGCGAAATTTCAGACATTCAATCAGTTAATTAAGTTTAACGAATTCATTAACAATTTTTTGTATTTCTATCGAATAAAAACCTAATTACAGTACAGCGTCGATTATCCGAATAAATTGGGGACTGGGGTTGTTCGAAAGATCGGTGTTTCGGATAACCGATTATATACGAAAAAATGTTAATTTATCCCATCTTGAAATTTTTCTCCGTTGCGTGTCGTTTCGCGTTGAATTTTCGTCGCTGTTAAGCCTAACGAAGACTATTGTATCGTTAAAAATTATTTTTTTATTTTGTACGAACAAAATAAATATATTGAAAACTATAAAACAATAAAAAATTATACTTCAGAAGTTAATTTAGTAACAAAAACGTAAAATATTTGAGTAGCCCAAGAAATAGCCAAAGATTGCAGCGCCACAGCACGGGCGAAAATTTAAATTTTCCGACTGGAATTCTTTCGGATGATTGACATTCGGATAATCGACGCTCTACTGTAGTTACATTATCTGAAAGAAATTTAATTGTCCAAAAGTACTTTAAATCGGAATTAAAGTAACAAACCGGAAAACCAGAATAAAAAGACAAGGAAATCGAAAAACTTCACTCTCCATACTCAAATTATTGAGCTAGAACGTATTACAAAAAAATGGCTCTTTGCGGTCATGGTGACCCGCAGCGACCTTTGACGTTTGTTGTAATTTAATATGTTTATGTAATGTAAATATAATTTTTTTTAAATTGTGACTTTATATACCTATTATATAATAAATATGATTTTTTNACATATAATACAGTGAAACCTGCTTAAAACGGTACGCGACCGTTTATAAATCGCGTTTATTCTCTGTTTAAATTGGTTTTTTATTATATAAAGAGGCAGCTTCAGGCAGGTTTTACTTTATATTTAATTTAACATGTCATATGATTACACATGTTGGATAAGATAAACATAATTAAAACCGATGTCGCGAATTAATAAAATAAAATCTAAACATTTATATAACATATTATTAGAAAATATATGTATTATAGGATATACAGTAGTAATACGTCATTTGCCGGAAGAATGAGTAAAACTAATTTTGTTTCGTCGAACAGACGGATGTATAAAACTGTTACATCTTTTTATTTAATTATTTCGTTTTAATAATTATATACAAATATTTTCTATATACTTTTATTACTATTTTTATCATGCGTAAGGGAATTATCAATTACTTGATATTTACAGGATTAAATTTAAGTTTTATGTGTGAAGAAGTACAGAATCACTCAAGTAAATAATTATTTATTATATTTAAAAATTACTTTAAGAACTTCGTTAAGTTTCTCAAAATCTTATAATATCTTTGTTTAAATTAAGTACTGTACATAATAATTTTTTGTTACTATTTTTAATTGTAGAATGTGCACCGATTACATTCAAGAATGGATTTTTTAATGTAACTGCACGTCGATATGAATGTAACAATGATTATTATTATTACATGTTTGGAAATAATAGGTTAGAATGCCGAGAGGATGGAAATTGGAAAGGTGAAATACCTTATTGTGGTAAGTAGTGCTACTTACATTACTTTAATGCCGGTATTTGGGGAGGGCAATACAAGCTTTACCTAACCTTTACCTAAGATCTCGACTTGAAAGAGAGAATGAACTTTCTTTCTTAATGTTAGTACACCAAGTATAGAACCTCATCCCTCATATAGTTCTACACTGCTATGCTTTAATGTTTGAAGCATGACTTCACTTCATGCTTCAAATGTGGCCTTACGATCGTGATTTATATAGCTCTTATGGCCTTAGATCTACGACATGGGCGATCTACAGAGGGTATGCCTCTCGGGAGAACTTTCTAAGGGAAACTGGCTCTTATTTAAGTGTTACAACTTACGTAGTTTTATCAATTCGGCCATTGATTATCCTCTTGAAGGACAGTACAAACATTTAACATATCTATAAATTTTGGTCTGGTCAGTTAAGATGGAATTATTTTTACTCAATGTTAACTGAAACACCTTTGTGTAATAAAAACAATATTGTTTTGATTATTCTTTGTAATTTTCTATAATATAAATAATTAATGTTAATTCAGCTAGAACAATTTCTATACAACTATGGAAAGGCGATTATGAAATAATTCTTAACAATCGATGTGATAATTCTAATGGTGATAAACCATGGGAGATAGAAGTATTCGGTAAACCATTCTCTGCTGTAAGAATAATATTTAAAGGTATGCTATTTTATATAATTGCAATTTTTACAATTACTTTATTGATAATTGTAATGTTTCCTAGGAAATGTTGATAACATTGGATGTCCTGATGTGAATTTAAGTATTAACAAGAAAACGTACGATGAAACTTATAAAATTTGCGATTTTTGTAAGTCAATAAATCATTTTTTTTAGTAAAATTCAGTCATTCGTGTAATGTTAAAGTGCTAACTTTTACCCTGAATATCTTTGCGATCAATGAACCGATTTGGATTAAATTTAAAGTAGTGAGTGTCCACAATAAGTACTATGGAAGTCTTAAATTATAAATAATTTCGTTGGACCGTTTTGGACTTACGCGATCGCATTTTGTGCCTAGATTTACAACGAGAGAGAATACACACACCAAGCTATTGAACAATCTAGGAGTCTGCGTATGTTTAATAGCTCTTTCGAGATCTCACTCCTTTCTGTTTATCCTTTTTAAGGTTTCATTTAAAAATACTGTACTGGGTATTTATAAAATACTGTAATAGCACATTTTCAAAATTTAAACATATTATTGATCAATCAGTTATCGTGTAACATGACTTACTGCAGACTGTCAAGTGCCTATCTGGTGACTATAGAATTATCATAAAAGCTATGCTATTGTGAAGTTATTAATTAGTGAAAAATACTTGAAATCCCCTAAAAAAAAGTCTGGTGGAACCAGATTGAAATGTGAAGCATACAGTTTCTCAGGAGAATAATAACTTCTGAGAAACTGTGTTGGGCAGATTATGCTTTAAATATTTTCAGCTTCGAGTACGATCTTAAGTAGATTGTTTCAATTCATGAGTATCCACAAGAATTTATCACAAGTTTTCTAATATTGTTTATAATAAAACTTAACTATCGTAACAAGGTTTTTAATGGTTGTTGATTCATCAACTATTGTTAAAAATTTAGTTATTTTTAAGTCTGTCGTAGTATTTCAAGATAGCATTTCAGGTAACATTACAAAATATACAGTACTTGCAGATATTGTTCTGCTACATTGCAATTTTTTTCTAATCCTAGAATCAGGTCATTCATTCGCAATACGTCCTCGTAATTTGTTCTTTGAAGGAATAGATTGTTTTCAGCACTAAAAGCACTTTATTTCAATTCCGCTTCTGCAACATTTCTTACAAGTGGATTCATATGTAATTTTTAACTTTATTGTTTTGATCAGTCATAGCCAGCCTTTTTTTTTACATGATTTTTTCTGTTTGCTTGTGTGTTTCCAGGATAGATACACTCCCAGTAATTTGCTGTCTGCCTTGCTACTGTTGCATTTAAATTTTTTCACCCAAGTTTTAAATCGTTCTCCTGTAAGCAACTTCTTTTGAAATTTATGGTCATAGGTAAGACAGTTTTTACTTTCCCGGCTCTGTTATATACAACAGAAGGAAAGTATGGCGATTGGTCAAAAAATGACCTCCTCAAGATTTTTATATTTTTGGACTCGGAACCTTGAAACGTTGAGAAATGGAAAAAATTGGGTTATTTTTCTGTATCTATGGATGTTAATGGGTGTGTGCACGATTTTTTTTTCCTTTTTTGAAGCTTAATAATTCCTGTGCTTTTTGTCGAAAATTTCTGAAATTTTGCAGGGAGGTTTTTATATTAGAGGGATCGATGCTATTAAATTTTGGTGGCTAAAGGTCGAGGGGGTGAAGAGATAAAGAGAGTCGTGTGTCATATTCGAGTAGGGTCGGACTTAATGACGATTTTACTCGTTATTAGCATTTACAATTTTTTTACAAAACCCATCTATACCATGCAAATTAAGCTTTTTGCCATTTCACAATAATTAAAAGTATAAAAAGTTTCTAAAATAAAATGTTATAACAGATTGCGCCATAAAATGTTGCCTGAAAAGTTTAGCAACTCTTTGCCGGACTTTTACTTCTGAAGTGGAAAAACTCCCGGAATCAACTCTTCGGCTGTTGAAAAGCATAAACTTAAATAATGAAGAAAAAAATTCATGTTCCTATTTATTAATCTTTAGCTAGTAGCGTAACAAAAGGAAGCCCTGGGCTTTCTTATCTTTATAAATAAATAATCAAGAAAACTGGAATAAGCTAAATACAGTAAGACGACTTAAATGTGATATATTTATGCACATTTATATACAATATCTAAGTGCTTACTCTTCACCCATAGTTCTAGTGGTAGGGAGTAATCTAAATCAGCCCTCCCAATATCGGTTCTAGTTACGCTACTATCTTTAGAAAACAATCAAGATTATTAATTCATGTTTCTCATATTAATAATCCATTATTCAACATCATATAGTTATTATTTTTTTCTGTATTTTAGATAACAAATACTTTGCATACGAATTTAAAAATATTATGAAAATAAACATTAAATTTTCTATAAAGAAAGGTTCGTCTTATTTTGATTTATGTGGAATCTACGTTTATTCCAAATCAGGTAGGTACTTTTTTATTTTAGTATCATTAAAGGTATTATACAGTTAAAAAAAGGCTAGAAAAGTGACTAATGTTATCTATTACTTTTCCGGCTATTATATTTAACAGAAGAAAATTATGGAAATGATCTTTTAGGGGATCACAAAATGAATTAATACTTTCCCTATTCCATTAAATGTAATGGAAAAAGGGAAATATTTGTGTGAAACATTTAACTTTTAAAAAATAAATTTATTTGTTTTGAATACAGTAATTGGGTTATATAAACTTGGTAAATAATATGTTTAATTAATTAATTTAATACATAAACAGAAGAAAAATGTTCCATTGCATCAATAACTCTACCAAATGGATATATTTCTCCTTCAAATGTTAACTCGTTAAGCTATGGAGAACACGTGTCATTTAACTGCAATGAGGGTTTTCAACTGAATGGATATCGATATCTTTATTGTGGAGTGACAGATATATCGACTCAAATACCTCAATGTCAACGTAAGTAAACCATTCGGGCAGTTTTTATGTTTAAAATTTTATTTCATTTTTAATCGCCTAAATTAAATTTTTATGAAGGGATCCAATGCAAAAATTCTCCGATGAAAATATTAAATGGTATGTGGGAAAATTGGAATGGAACTAAACGTTACTTTTATGAAGACGAAATTCGTCTTATTTGTCATCCTGGTTATAAATTAAATGCCACAGGAAATATTAAATGTCTTAAGAACGGAGAATGGTCCCATACTC